>NC_142011.1:100262530-100562530 GCF_049901735.1 Notechis scutatus | reverse complement strand
ACCGGTTTGGCAGTGGGTCAGTAATGGTGTGGGGTGGCATTTCTTTAGGGGGCCACACAGCCCTCCATGTGCTCGCCAGAGGTAGCCTGACTGCCATTAGGTACCGAGATGAGATCCTCAGACCCCTTGTGAGGCCATATGCTGATGCGGTTGGCCCTGGGTGCCTCCTAATGCAAGACAATGCTAGACCTCATGTGGCTGGAGTGTGTCAGCAGTTCCTGCAAGATGAAGACATTGATGCTATGGACTGGCCCACCCATTTCCCAGACCTGAATCCAATTGAGCACATCTGGGAGATCATGTCTCGCTCCATCCACCAATGCCACGTTGCACCACAGACTGTCCAGGAGTTGGGGGATGCTTTAGTCAAGGTGTGGGAGGAGATCCCTCAGGAGATCATCCGCCACCTCATCAGGAGCATGACCAGGCATTGTAGGGAGGTCATACAGTCACGTGGAGGCCACACACACTACTGAGCCTCATTTTGACTTGTTTGAAGGACATTACATCAAAGTTGGATCAGCCTGTAGTGTTTTTTTCCACTTTAATTTTGAGTGTAACTCCAAATCCAGACCTCCATGGGTTGCTAAATTTGATTTCCATTGATAATTTTTGTGTGATTTTGTTGTCAGCACATTCAACTGTAATGAACAAAGTATTTAATGAGAATATTTCATTCATTCAGATCTAGGATGTCTTATTTTTGTGTTCCCTTTATTTTTTTGAGCAGTGTATGTTTTGTTCCAGTGGGTTATCACTGTTTCTTAAAAATATATGTAGGCAATGCAGAAATGCAAAAATATTGGAGGCAAAATGCAGAGGAGAGCAACCAATATGATTAGGGGATCCGGAGGCTAAAACATATGAAGAACAGTTGCAAGAACTGGGCATGGCATAGTGAAGAGAATGACCAGGGATGACATGATAGCAGTATTCCAATATTTGAGGGGCTGTCACAGAGAGGAGGGGGGGGGGTGTCAATGTATTTTTGAAAGCACCTGAAGGTCAGACAGGACACAATGAATGGAAGGAGAAATTCAACCTAGACATAAAGAGAAATGTTCTGACAGTGAGAACAATCAACCAATGGAATGGCTTGCCTTCAGAAGTTGCAGATGCCCCATTACTGGAGGCTTTCAAGAAGAGACTGGATAGTTACTTGTCAAAAATAAGGGTCTCCTGCTTGAGCAGGGGGCTGGACTAGATGTCCTCCAAGGTCCTTTCCAACTTGGTTATTCTGTTTCTGTTTCAATGAGGTAGGTGGGGAAGGAATCTATTCCTTTAACTCTTAAATGCCGCATTCATTCATAGCAGCATCTGGCTTATAGCATAGAGTGTTCTTCATATCCAGCACTTCCCAGAAAGCTTATGTGATAATCACCACTATGTAATCATACAGAAGTTCCAGGGATTATTTCAGGATGTGCAGCTTCTGACCAAAGATAGCTGTCATGCTATGAGTTTATACAGGAATTTAGTTAACAAAAAGTCCAATGGAAGGCCCTCATGAACAGAAAAAAAGCAATGTCATCCAGTGGTGGGATTCAAAATTTTTTACTACTGGTTCTGTGGGCATGGCTTAGTGGGTGTGGCAGGGGAAGGATACTGTAAAATCTCCAGTCAGAGATGGTATTTGCCGGTTCTCTGAACCACTCAAAATTTCCGCTACTGGTTCTCCAGAACTGGTCAGAACCTGCTGAATACCACCATCTCTCTAAATTAGAAGGATGCCACCTGAGACATTAAAAGTGCATAGATTCCCAATGTTTTGTTTGAAGGATCTAAGGTATTCTCAAACAGTTATTAAATTACAATGTTTGATGTGGTATTTATTTAATATAATTTGGACACTGTCCAACTTATCTGTATGCAACCCAGATAAAACAAACAATGTAAAAGAGGACAAACCAAGCAAAGAGCAGCATACAAAAATTCTACAAGAGGCTTCAGCCAGCCTAGGCCAAAACCTGTGAGAAATTTCCATTCTGTCTGGTAACTGAATGAGACTAATTAGGAATATTTTTCCCCATTCTCACTATGGTAGGCTCTATCCAATTATTTCAATTAAAATCTAATGCAAACTGACAGCGAACAGGAAAATCAAAGGAACTGCATTTGTGCCATTAAGTTCCACTCTGTATTTTATATGCTATGATACAAATTACATAGCTCATGCCATAATGGCTGTAAATGACCATAGTGCAACTAATTTTTACAGCTTCTTACTCCATGTGGCTTGCACTTTGAGTTAATTTCAAGCTAATACTATTCCACAATGAGAAAGACAAGGAAAAGCAATTAGAGAGCAAGCAGTCTAAATGAGTGGCATAAATTGCATAAAATAAAGTGTGAAGAACTCAATGCAGTTCAAGATATTTATCTCTGGACTTCATACTAGCAAGGTACAAACATGAAAGTATGTTATTTCATGTTATTGTGAAATGTGCAGCCTGACTTTCTAAAAGCAAAAGTAAGTTGTATTTTTGCATTTCATCTGCTCTTGCCTGGTAAGGTAAACCACTAACCATTTCTAAATAAAAGGATGCATTAAAATGAAAATATTTCTGGCAGACTTTGGTACATTCCATAAAAATATTCCTCCTCCTCCTCCTCCTCCTCCTCCTCCTCCTCCTCCTCCTCCTCCTCCTCCTCCTCCTCCTCCCCTCCTTCCTCTCCCTCCTCCTCCTCCTCCTCCTCCTCCTCCTCCTCCACTACCACCACCACCACCACCACCAGTAATTCTACCAAAATGCTTCAAATAAATGTCTTGTTTTCCATTTCAGAGTTGCTTGCTCTTCTTGCAAAGGATTATAGGTGGCAGTAGCAGGGCAGAAATTTGTTGTTTTCAGGGTGCAGTTTAGAATAGAATAGAATAGAATAGAATAGAATAGAATAGAATAGAATAGAATAGAATAGAATAGAATAGAACAGAACAGAACAGAACAGAATAGAATAGAATAGAATAGAATAGAATAGAATAGAATAGAATAGAATAGAATAGAATAGAATAGAATAGAATTCTTTATTGGCCAAGTGTGATTGGACACACAAGGAATTTGCCTTGATGCCTATGCTCTCAGTGTACATAAAAGAAAGGATACATTTGTCAAGAGTCAAGAATCATAAGATACAACACTTAATAATAGTCATAGGCTATTGTAATAAGCAATCAAATCATACTAGGAAACAGTCAATAAAAATCATTAGGAAACAAGCAACAATATTACAGTCATACAGTCATAAGTGGGAGGAGATGGGTGAAAGGAAGGATGGCAGGATTAATGGTAATGCAAACTTTGTAAATAGTTTGGCGGTGTTGAGGGAATTATTTGTTTAGCAGAGTTTATTGTACACACTGGTGTTGTATGTGGAAAAAAGCGATCAGCTTATCACTTATGATTTATTGGAAAAAAGGAAGCAAATGGAAAATAGTCCACACCATGTATGCATTCATACCTTTCATTAGATTGTAGAAAAGGCCATTGGTGTTTGCAGAGCAGATTGGCCTCCTCTGAACATTTTACATTTTCCACTGGAAGAAGCAAATTGTAAAGTTTTAGAAGTGTGAGTGTAATAGCAGAATGCATTTGATAGGGTATTTTACATTTTGAGAAAGTTATTATGGAGATGGTTTGCTTGCACAGCTAAGAATTTTTATGCTAATTGCAATATAAAAGGTAAACAATGGATGAGAACAAATATTATATCCCTGGTTCCATAGCTTTGGGATGTGTATCTGGAAGTCTTGTCTTCATCACAGTAACAATGCAGAGGAAACAAAGGAATGTATAAAGAAACATATATTGCTTAGTAGGAGAAAGGTAGAAACAAGAAACTTATAAGAATTTTTAAATTCTGGATGAGCAGTAGGTGGTAAATGCAACATAACATAGATTTTAATGAAGTAAAGCCTGAAACTATGCTTAATATGCCTGTAAAACTAAGGGCATAAGGATAGTTTAACTGTGGGATGGAAATTTTTTGAAGACTGTGGGGTACTTTGGATGTTGGAATACATAGGCAACATTGTTTTGGTTGTATGATGGCTATGCATGCCATGATCAGAGAGCTGGAATACAGTGGTTTTTGTAGGAAAAACCTCTGTTCTCAGGATTGGGAGAGCCATTTAAACAGATCTTCCTCCACAGAGTATAGTATGCAGGTTATAGTATAATATAGTATAGTATAGAGATTATAGTATACTATATATTAAGAAAGAAAGAAGGAAAGAAGGAAGGGAAGGGAAGGGAAGGGAAGAAGGGAGGGAGGGAGGAAGGAAGGAAAATATAAAATGAGATCAGGGAGAAAAAGGGTACTACTGGGGTAAAAGGGACATGAAAAATGAAAGTCATAAAAAACTCAAGAAAAGAGCTAGGAAAACTGTGAAGACAGAAATATTATTCATACTATTCATAGAAGCAACTGGGCAGCCATATACCTAGTTTACATAAATAAACAAATAAATAAGTTTCATCCCACCCCTCACAAGTGATAAATAGCTGTTTCTTCCAGGACAAGGCTAGTATTTGATTTGTGGGTACTTTGAGTACAATCCCTATAGGCTATAATGGTTGAGGTTTGTGAGAGGTATATTGAACAATTTAGAAGTACCATGTTCCACATCCCTACATTTTTCCTCACTGTGCTGGATAATTTCCTCCTTGCTTTGGCATGCCCAAATGTTAGTATCTTCCTATCTTTGGACTTGGGCTGTCAATTGTTGTTGGCTTTAAATTGATATCTTATACTGGACTTTAACTCTGGCTTGCTACTGCAAGTACCTACCTTTTCATGCATATTCTAGATGCAGCAGACACTTACTTTTCCTTTCCACATGGTTATTTTTAATTCTGTGCCCATCAATTATCTTGAGCTCACAAGAATCAGATGAAGGGATCAGGAGCTGGCAGGTTACAGGATTAGAAGGTGTTACAGCTGTAAGCAGAGGAAAGGGAAATGCTGTAGGATTACCAGGAATAAAATGATGGGGAAACTTGCCTGAATCTAAAATATTCACCAAGAGAGACTAATATCAAATATATCCAACTGATTGATTAGTAACAAAACTAAATATTGATCAAAGTCTGATTGCCACAAGAAACTTTGCTCGGAAATACATCTTCATGACTGACCCAATTGTGCTGCCTGAAAGATGGAGCCAAAATAGAGGAAGAAATTGTTCTTACAAACCAGGGAACACCACAGATTTAGAGTAGATGCAATTGGCTAAAACATCTATTTTTCCCTGTTCGCTATTAAATTAAAAGTTTCAGTGTGATTCTATCATCCATCCATCTATCTGTCTTTGTGTCTGTCTGTGTGTCTGTCTGTCTGTGTGTCTGTTTGTCTATCAACCATCCATCTATCTATTGACCCTCTCTACCTGCAGGTCTTATGTCCAATACGTTCTTTGAAGCTTGGATATTTTACAGAAATAGGAGGGATGGGCTAAAACTACAGCATGGATAAGTTACGTAATTAAAATTTATTTTTAAAAAATCTACAGCTTGGTCTGTAACAGAAATTGATCTTACAGGGGAAAATAGGATTTTCTCAACTACTTAACTAATATGCTGAATTTTTAGTATTTAGTATTTTTAGTATTTGGTTTTTCTTTCCATGGTTTTATCTAAAATAAAATAAATAGCAAAGATAACAAGGGGGTTAAATATAGTGACATTTATGAACTACCCCCAAATATTGGTAAACTAAATAAAGTTTATCTTAGCTATGTTTATTACAACTGAGATGATCTATTCTTCAGCTGCATTTTTCACTAAAATGAAATACAAATGTGAAATCTTAAACTCTCAGATTATAGATACTTAATATTCTCATAATATCAAACGTCTGGAAAAGGCTGTAATTCTGGGAAGGGTGTAAGGAAACATAAAAAGGGGATCACCCGCAGCAGGATGGACAGACTTAATTATAATAGTGATAGGGCCACCATTAGAATGGTTGAAGGACCAATTTAGGAACAGATTGTCATGGAGAATTCTATGTGGCTACTAAGAGTTAACACCAACTTGATGACACTTAATTAATCCATCAGTATTAAACAGAACTTGTTGCCTCTAAACATGCCAAATAGGCTAAAATGCTCTTGAGAGGTCTTTAGTGCTCTGGTGCTTGGTTATTTTCTTGCAAACATTTCATTACTCAGCCTAGGTAACATTATCTGTGCTAGTGCTAAAATGCTCTTGATTACTTTATGATTCAGCAAGTCAACAATGTAGGTTCATGAGAAGTTTTAATGAAGTGTATTTGTTTAGGTATAACATGACACATAAACACAGACACTATTGTGCTTTGCTAACTGGCATTTACGATGAATATTATATGAATCCAGTGTAAAAATTGCAATTCACCATCAAATTGTTTTAGTGTTCCTTGGATTGTACATCATTTGCATGAAAGAGTTGGATATGCTCAGTAATTTTAAACTAAGCCACAGCTGTTTTTGCAGTGATTTACACAGGTATGAAAAATTAACGAAAGTTACTTTTAGTTGTTCCTACTTAATCTGAGCACAAGGTAAGGACTCATATCTCCCACATCTTTACACAAAAGGAAGAAAATAATCCAACCTGGCAAAAGCAGCACTCTAGAAGACAGAAGAGGAATACAGATCAAAATAGGCAAGGAATTGATTAGAAAACACCTAAAACTAGTGAGGGAGGTGCCATTGAATGAATCCTTTAAGAGCTCTGGGAACATGGGAATACTATCAGACTGGAAAAGAGCTATTATTGTTCCAATCCTTAAAAACAGAGGAAAAGTGGATCCAGGAAGCTTCAGACCAATAGGTTGACATCAATAGCTGGGGAAATACTGGGAAAGCAGTAGGTTTGTAAGGACTTAGAAATGAACAAGGTGATTTCTAGAAGCTAGCATGGATTTGTTAGAAATAGGTCATGCCAAACAAATCTTTCTGCCTTCTTTATTATAGCAATTAAATTACTGGACCAAGGGAATGATGGGAATATAATACACTCAAATTTCAGGAAGGAAATTGATAAAGTAGATCATAGCCTATTCTTGGTAACATAGAACAATGTGAGATAGACAATATGTTTGTGGCCCTTAAGGGAACTACATCTGTACATAGAGGGAAATATGCAGTGGGTTCCTCAAGGTTCTGTCCTGGGCCCAGTATGCTTCAAAATGGTCTTGACTTAGACCATAAATGACCTAGATGAGGGGATTGAAGGGATGCTCATCAAATTTGTGGATGGTACCAAGCTGGGGTGGTGGTGGATACTTTGGAAGATAGACTCAGAAGGTTCAGAAAGATGTTGACAGGCTTGAGCATTGGGGTCTATTAAACAAGATGCAGTTCAATGGTGATAAAAGAGTAAGGTCCTGCACTTACCCATGAAAAAAACAGCTCAACAATAGTGCCCAAGACAGATATAGGTTTCTATTAGGTCCTGCTTAAGTATGAGTCAGGAGTGTGCTGTAGCTGCTAAAAAACTGAATGCAGTACTGGGCTTCATCGACAGAAAGAAAGTATCAAGATCAAGAGAAGTGATAGTACTTTATACTGCATTGGCAAAGCTACATTTGGAATACTTCATCCGGTTCTGGTCACCACAATACAAAAAAAAAACAAAAAAAGATGCTGAAGCTCTAGAAAGAGCACAGAGAAGATCAACAAAGATTATAGGAAGTCTGAAGACTAAATCCTATGAAGAATGGCTAAAGAAAATAGGTATGTTTAGCTTAATAGAGAGAAGGGAGGAGGGAAGAGAGTGTCAATTTATTTTTCATAGCATCTGAAAATAGGGCAAGA
Source organism: Notechis scutatus (assembly GCF_049901735.1). NCBI lineage: Eukaryota > Metazoa > Chordata > Lepidosauria > Squamata > Elapidae > Notechis > Notechis scutatus. The sequence goes on along the minus strand of NC_142011.1, from coordinate 100,554,735 downwards.
AGCAGTGGATGGAAGTTCATCAGAGAGACATGCAATGTCCATTCAAATCTACCAAACAGCAACACTTCCTCTTTAAAATGAAAACAAGACAAAACAAAAACAAAAAACCATGGCTTTAAGGAAAAAGAAAGAAACTTTACACAACAAACCTCCCATACTTCATTAACCTCCACTATTTCAGTAGCTCAAGTCCAAATATTTATAGATAATGCTTTGTCTATAATAATTGATTTATCATATAATAGTATAATAATTAATTGTTAAATGACCACTAATTTACAGATTCATTGCATTGATTGAGATTTAATACTATATCATTGATTATCTAGTTGATTGATTGATTCTTAATAATAAGTTGATTGATTTTAGTAATAAGTAACCTTACTTTTGATTTGTTCTCTAACTTATCAATTAACATTTATTAATTACCAACAGTCATTAACTGTCTACCTATCACATTAATTAACTATTGTAATTGTTTAGTGTACTATTGTCATTGACCATGAAACTCCAGAAACTCCAAATCCTCCACTACCAAACAACAACAAAGAAATAATATCTCTACCAATGACCTCCCAGACTCCTGTACATGCTTCAGATGTCTTAAAACCATCAATTTATGTGAAAATAACATCAAATGCTACCTATATGACAATCAAGCTCACCTTGCCTGCTTAAACTAAAACAAAGATGTAGCTGATCTCCTAAAAGCATCAGATACTTTCCCTTGTCTATGTCCATCATGTTTCCTAAGCTAAACAAACCAAGTACTCTGCCTGACAGAGTTGATAGCATAGAATCACTCATGCACTCAATAGAAAAACGCTTAGCAACACGTTTTGAAATAATTATACAAGAAAGCCTAATTTCTCTTGGAAAAAAAATACAGCACTGATAAGCGACTACCTATCAGCTCAAAATCAAATCCCAACCCAACAACCACTACCACAACTACTACCTCAACTACAATCACAACTACAACCAAAAATAATCACCAAACCACTGTTAGGGATAACATTGTTTACCCTAACTGGTTTGGGTAAAAAATAATAAATAAGTTATCATGGTTTGTTGGTTAAAGTGTGTGTAACTTTAACTACAAGAATGTAATTAAGGGTGTGGTTGTAAAAGAAGCAAGTCAATTGCAGCTCTCTCTCTCTGGCTTAATGATCCCTAATTACTGGAAGGATTGATGACTGCGTTTTTCCTTACTGGAACGGAGGAGAGAAAGGAGTGTTGATTTCTCAACGGAGAGAAGAGATAATACGGACTGATTTATTGTAAGTGAACTGACATTGGCTATTCAACACGGATTTTGCAAATTGAGTATCCCCGACTGGACTGACTGAAATGATACATGACTAATGGACCGTTTATTTTGACTATGCTATAATTCCTAATGGAATAAACTATATTTTTGATAGCACAAGCGTATCTGTTTTTTACTGCGTGTTAACTAAAATACAAACTTATCTCACACATTTACCTGTCTGCCTATCTGACTACGCTACACATTCTGTTTAGTTTGTTTTCCTTAACACTTGTTGGAGAATTCAGGCTTAACAACCACAACCACAAATAATTACTATCCCATCAAATAATTCCATAAATGATATCTCCTATCAGAGACACCATGGAATGTGATCAGAAATGTCCAAATGCCATCTTATTTGGTCTTGAAGACACCAACGAATCAGATGACATCACCAAAGTTTGTAATATCATAAGCAACTCAAATACAACAAACATCTCTAATGAAGATATCATTGAAATAACCAGAGATGGCCCTGAGTTCAAATACAATGATGGCTCGGTGGCCCCAAAATTTTGTAGAGTTGTATGCAAAAATGAGTCCAGAAAAAAACTATCTGTTTCAGAAAAAAACTATCCTGCAATCTGCAACTCTTACACTGCAAAAACATATGGACTACACAACTCGATCAGGGCAAAGCAATAGACGCAATCTACATAGACTTCTGTAAAGTTTTTGATTCAGTGGTACACGACAAACTACTTTTAAAATTAAAATCTTATGGTATCTCTGGACACCTGCATAACTGGATAGAAGCATTCCTGTCAAACAGACAACAAATGGTCAAAATTGGGAGCATCCTATCAAATTATGTACCTGTCAACAGTGTCCTATCAAATTCTGTATCCAAGGCAGTGTTCTAGGACCAACTCTCTTCATACTGTACATAAATGACCTCTATGATCATATTAAGAGCAACTGCGTTCTCTTCGCTGATGATGTAAAGCTATTCAACACCACAGACAATACTGCTACCCTTCAAAAAGACCTTGACTATGTATTAGAATGGTCAAACAAATGGCAACTTCAAATCTCAACAAATAAATTCTCAGTCTTATGTATTGGCAAAAAAAAATCATAAAATAAAATACAAGCTGAATAGTCAAGACCTTGTTGATGATCCAAACTGATAGGAGTACAACTGTCTTGGGCAGAGGGTTGTACCAGAATACCTGCAAGATCCTTTCCAATCTTATGACTCTCTTCTCTGCTGGAAGGGAAGCAATGATTATTACTATTTTCTTTCCTTTATTGGTTTCTATGGCTTAATGTCTGTAGCCTTCTCTCTTGGATACTTTTTAAATGTCTTGTTGCTTGCTTCATCACTGTTGTTGTTGCATTCCCCATTACATTATTAAGTTTTTCACAGGAGAAAAAATGTTGAGTCTTAGAAAGATGCCTTAAACTCCAGGACCAAGAACAGTGGAAATGAAAGCACATCCTAACTTCCATTTTGTATATTATCCACAGAAAAGTAACTTGGTTGGAGTTGTAGAACACCTAAGGGAGATAATCCTTCATGAAACATACCTTGACAATGCTGTGATGAAATATTAACTACTTGTCAACACTGAATATCACTTAAAATGAGGAGTTTAAGTACATTTCTGCTTTCCAAACTTTCCTCTTGTTTAATGCTGCCTCCTTCTATCCTATTTATTCTTCTTTGAGCAAGCTTATTTACATCCTTTTTCAGCAGGTTTTGGAATTAGTGAAATTAGTAGTGTAGTGTCATTCCATAATATTATCAGATTAGTCTGATCTAAAATTACTTTTCAACACATATCCCTGCATACATAACCATATTCATAGAGATAAATTCTCAGTATGTGTTTGTCAAATGAAATGGAATTATATTGCTATGAATCTCTGTGCTATTATTGGGAATTCATATCATCAAAAAATTGATCACCTCCGTACATCTTTTCGCCCCAGTGTATTGTTAAAAAATAAATTGCCCCCCCACCATCTTAGCTGTGTAGATGTGGGGTATATGTTTCAAACACATAAACACACACACACATTCAGTTGCATATTTTAACTGAAGTATTTTTAGTCAGCCGGTCAACTTAAGTACACTCAGGTTGTTGCTAGCTTGAAGCAAAGAAGAGACTAAAACTGCCATTAGATAGAATGTATGGGCAGATTGGTTGGTTTGTAATTACTGAACATACTTTCCCTGTGGAATTCTGTTTTGTTTTAAAGAATCCTTAGAACACATTGCTTATGCTAGACAAGCTGGTTGCTCATTTTTGTTTTGTATTGTTCCGTGCTCCTAAATGCAAGGATCAGATCCTCTTCAACTAATGCTGAACTTTGGAATTTCCCTGCAGTGAGTTCTAATTATTCTGTGCTAATTAAGCAACTGAGTCCTGCTGTGAAAAATTCTCCCTTCAGAAGCAGGCGAGCAAAGGTGGAGGCATAAATTTTCTAGCATATGCATAAAAGTGTCAGATTTATATTTCCTGTACTAATTTCATGTCCTAATATTCAGTAAACGGATTAATATGAATCTTAATGCCATCTAAATGCCCCATGAAATAATCAGTTCTACTCTCTGTGTTCTCCCATAAACGATTAGAGAATGTATCCGGTCCTTCTGGAGCTGCCTGAATCAAAAGATACAGCTAATGCAAAAATGCTGATATTTGCCACTTGATGTGTAAGTACAAGAAACATATTGGGGTGATTTTCCTGCAATTACATTAGCTGCTAATCTGCTTCAATGACAAATCTTTACAGCAGTTATGGCTAACAGTCTTACACCAGCCTTTAGCCAAATAAACCAAATGATGGGATCAATCAGTTAATCCTACTCTATAATAATTTCCTTTTGATTGTTCTGAGACTAATTTTAATGAATTTATTCTAAAACAATGATGAAGGAAGAGATCTCCCTCCCGTCACCTCACTAAGTAGATCAGGAAACCAAAAGAAAGTAAAGCTACTTTTATTAAGTTTGGCTCTATTATCAAAGGCTTCCGAGTCTGTGCCGTATTTCTTCCCCATTGTTATAATTCTGAGAATTAAGGAGGTGTCTGTCTTTATTTCAATAGTATATGTAAGTTGAGCAATTAAAACATATTTCACACCCTAGCCACTTTGCTTATCTTTGTTGTGATCATTTTCTTTACTCTTTATATTGTCCAGGCTCCAGAAAGTTCTGTGACCTTTATCTTAAATGAACTGAACAATTTTTTTGAGAAAATATTTTTTTCTCATCATTCCCTAGGCAAAAAAAGGGAAAAAAATACCAATTTCAGAGGTTATTGTGTAGGTATGTGAGATAACTTTGAAAATGGTATATAAGAAAGTTAAGACAAAATAAAATAAGATAAAGAGGCAACTCCCTGAATTCAATACTTGGAAAAGAGAAGGCATGAGAAAGAAACTCAAAATACCACTCGCTTTCAAGATTTCAAGATTTTATTACTATTCCATAGAACCATGGAGTCCAATTAATCTGTGTGGTTTATTTACTTAGTCTACATCAAAGTGCTGACAATTTCCCTGATTATTCTCAATCAATTAATAATATTTATTCAGTCCATGATCAACAAAATTTAAAAGAACAAAGCAAACAAATACAGAGTGAAGTACATAAATACAAAAAATATAACATTCACTGCTTTACTGCTATGTTAATACCTGAGTAACAATTGTATTAACATAGTAATAGAGGAGTGAATGTTATAGTCAGTGATTTATTTATTGCTATTTTTTATTGTATTTATTTTGTTTACTCTTTGTTTTATTCTTTTAAATTTTGCTGGCCATTGATTGAATAAATATTGTTGACTGATTCTCTGAGTATTCTAATTTTCTTTATTTATTTCTGATGGTTACCAAACAAATGGCTCATGCAGCAACCGTTAGCACTTCAGAAACTGCAAAAAGGGACACTGATATCTTCATACAGCTGGGCTGTAGGAGATTTTCCAATAGAAATCTATGGAAATGGTCTTTGCCCATCAAACCCAAGTATTATGGATGACTTCAAGGAGCTTCAGATGTACAACCTTAAGTAAGAGAAATTATGGTTTATTTTTTTTCTTCCAAGAAATGTTATTCCCCCCCCCCATTTTCCTAATCATTTGAGTTACCCTTTCAAAACTTTTCTCCTATTTATATATTTTATTGGCAGACTGCAGTATGACATTTGTCAACCTCTAAATGGAAAACACTTGTGACACCTGAATGAAAAGTATTGATCTTTGTTGTCTGTGGAACAGTGTTTAGATGTAGGAGGAAGAAAGTGAAAAAAAAAGTTATGGACATGGCTATTATTTCCAGATGGAAAGGGTGACTTAAGTTGCCAAATACGAGATATAATAGAGTAGTAGTAGTAATCATCATTTCTATTACCACTTACTGCTCCTTGCAGTGACAGTAGAATTTCTCTTGGGAGTCACGTTTCTTTTGGAATGCAAGGAATGTAACATCCTTTCAGAGTATTCTGAGGAATGCTTCTACTATTACTTTATTTCTTGTATGGCAATTTACCTGTCTCTTGAAAGGAAGGCCATCAAAAGAAGCCCCATACATATTATATTGTAAAAGAAAATGGTAGCTTTTAGCTGCCAAAAGGAACCTTATTTGCAGCAAAAAGAAAGCTTCAGTTGGGAAGGGGGGAAAGGACTGCCACCATTGATAGTAAGCTTCTGAATCTCTAGAATAATAAGACTCTGATTTTAAAACATCTCAGATAATCCTCAAAGTTCCATCTTGTGCTGCCCCACTTATTCACACTCACATGTCAGTGTGGTTTATGGAGGATTTTATTTCTCTTCTTCCAACTTTTTAACTGTCCTAATCAAAGTCAGCCACAAGCAAGCCCAGATTAATTCCCCAGGCAATGGCCAATTAGTCCATAACGCATATAGCAAGCTGCTCAAATAGTAAGTCCAATAAATGTTTGCATTAAGCCCCCAGACAAAACGTAAAGTACATCCAAGTCAGCTCATGGGTTATAGTAATTCAGAGTCTCAGGAAACAAGCACACAGCCATGACCCACACATGTTACTTCCAGCAATGCCTCCCTCTGCCTGCCGTGCTTAATAGCTCTTGGTGCAGTGAATCAAGGGGTAGTGGTGGGGCCTTTTCCCCATCAATTTGGCAGATCTCCACTTCTCTGCTTTGCATGCTGTGAGATCCACTACAGCAGGCAGTTCCTCCCCCTCTTCTTCACTAGCCTGCAAGCTGAAGCTTGTTCTGCCAGCAGTTCAGGGTCAGTAGTTCCTGACATGCCGGGAATGATCTCATTCCGCCTCAAGCCAGCCTCTGAGGAAGTGTCAGAGGAGTCATCCAAAGGAGACACTACACATCTATGAAGGAGATAAAGAATTAGATTGGGGCATGCCATAGGCATTAAGTACAAACCAGAATGATAAAATGTGAGTAGTGACATCATAACACAAACCTACAGTATTTTTACTTGCATTGTGACATTCCATGCAAGTATATCAATCACAGGATTGCATTGCCATCTTGTGACATGCTTTTCATCTTCTAACATTCCTTGTTCTCATCTGCAGATCTACAAAAGCCTTTTTCTCTGTTCTAGGTCAACTCTGGAATCTGAAGTCCATGTAACTGAAGGGTCCCCAGATAGGGGAATGCTTTCCAAATTTGTATATCCATTGTCACAGCATATCCCAGGTTGTGTTAAAACATTTTTAAGCTACTGACATGCTGAACAGCAAAACTTGAGGAATGAAGGTTGTAAAGCCATTCTTTCTCTCCACTATTATTGCTGTCATTTACTGGAAAGGTCATATTTGTTCCAATAACTGCTTTGCTACTTCAGTAAATATTTTGCCAATTAGTAATCATTTTGACAGATAATTTCAAGTCTTCTATCAGTGGAAAATATGGAATTAATTCAACGCAACATCCTGTGGGTCACTGCATCCACTAAGCCAATGTTTGTCACCCGTTGGAAAAGGGCCAGTATGGTCCATTAATCTGAAACCTGTTAGTATCAAGTGGACTCTTGTAAATACGAAGGGGATTTCTTTGGCCCACGGGTTTTGAAAAATTGAAGATATGTTGTGTCTTAATAGCATGACCATCTGGTACCTCATTTTTAGGGCTGGAAAAAGGAGGCAGCTTGGAAAGGAAATAGTGGTACTAATTTGTACGAATATAATTGTAACCAGTTTTCATCAGTATTCGCACTGCTGAATAAATGACAAAGAACAAGTGATTTAAAGTTAAAAAAAAAGTTCAAAGGGATGCACATGCAAACCTAACAAACAAAATAAAGTCAGTTTAAAGAACTAAATTTCAATTTTCTTATTCTATAAAAAAACTCATAATTTCCTATTAATTAAAAACATGTGGCAAATAGAGATTATTCTGTCACAGTCTTTTCTCCCACATAGTGGGTTTCTGCTGGAACTTCTTTTTAGTATGGACAATATTTCAAAATCTCAGTTTTGCTATTTTTCTTTACTTTCTTTCATCCCTATTTTTTTTTAACAAACTTTTATATTTATTTAGATTAGAATGCTCAATTTAGCAATTATTTCTACTCTCTTTCTTTTCATTGTATGCCTGAAAGAGTTTAGTTACTTTACATTTAAAAATCTAGCCCTATTTTTGGCTATTTTTAGCAAAGAAATTAGAAATAGAGTGGATGTGTTACTGTCTCACATTCTCATATCTGCTCCTAAGCAAGTCCCATTCCAATTTCCACATTAACCTATTGCATTTTTTAAATCCTCATGAATTTTAGCATTTAAAGGTTGTTCTAAGCGTATCTTCTCGTAAACCAGTTTCCTGTACAAATACCCTTTCAAAACTGGCATTTTTACCATATACATTTCACAAAGTATATACATTTAGAAACTGTATCTTAATTACAGTTAATTACCAGTTTTGCACTGACTTGGAAAATTCAGGAAGTACAAAACTGATTTTATAAATAAATTCCAGTTTACAAATAAAATGAGATTAACTCACCTTGTTCCAGATTTTTCCTTTGTGGAGACAATGTGATAGGCCATTATTTCAAGGAGTTTAGTACATATTTTGATTTTCCCTAAGTCTATTTTTAGAGCTTATTTTTAGTTATGCTGCTTGATGAATAAAGGAGAAGAGGGCAGTATCTTCATATAGCTGCAAACCTGTGAAAATCTCAGACTTTCGGTTCCCATCAAGATCAGATCTTGCAATCTCAAGACCATCGAAGCAGGGCCAGGAAGTCATATGCCAGCTTTTGATTAAAAGCCTTAATATTGGTCCTCAGTCAGGGAACTTATGCACAGACCCTAGCATTGGGTACTGTGGAAACTGACCACCATTGGGTTATTCCTGCTGTCATAATTAAGGCGCTCCAGGCAGCTTTGTAAGAGATTTGGGTGCTTTCTCACTTGACATGTGCAGTTATTATGTTATGTTTTTAATATATGTTTGCTTGAATAAAGCTTAAAATCCTTTTATTCCCTGGTGTGTTTGTTATCTCTGGATTCAAAAGAACCAATTGCCTGAGCACTTGATCACTGCCCTTACATTTGGCAAAATATCCTCAAAGATCTTTCATTAGAGATAGAACAGGGTATAGTATAATGCCATTACATAATTGATACAATCTATAAAAATTCAGATTTTTTTTCATGCTGCCCAGCAGCAAAAGCAGCAGATGGGAATTCACCTTCATTTACAGAACCTGAAAGCCACAATGACCTTAATTATGGGATAAAATTTTCTGTCTTGGTTTTGAAGCATCTTAACCATTTCACTGGACTATCTTAAAACTTCTTGCAAAGTATGGGAAATGGTTTTGCATTAAAGACTTAGACTTTTTTTTTAATGAACTGCTTTTCAAATTTCCACAGATAAATTAGATGCTAGACTTCCAAAGGAAGTTTTGCTGTTATTTAGGCTTCTGAAAAGCTACCATTAGTATGTAATTGAATGACCATTCATATCATATTAGAAATGCAGAGAGAATGTTTACAAACATATGAAATATTTATCTTACATATATGAATATGAAAATTAAAAGGGCATTGTTATTATATTAGATAGTAAGTCTAAATGTATTTAAGTCATGTTGTCCAGTTTATAGGACTATGTGTGGCAACAAAAAGATAACAGTGAGGTTGTTGTTAAAGGAGATATATCTGGCCAATTATTAGCCAATATTAAAGAGTCTATTTATTTATATAAACTGATGGAAAAGGAAATGATCCTTTCCAGATCCAGGAGCTCTTAGATTAACTTGGTTAACTAGATCTATTTCAGTCTGCATTGGGACTCTGATTTGAGGGGTCAGAGGGGTGATTTGAGCCAATAAGGATATTCCTACTTTTCTTCTACTTTGTAGCTATTTTTGTTATTTGTTTGTGTTAAGTCGGGAAGGAGTGGGCGTAATAACGGAGACGAGGTATCGATAGTGACTCAGTTCAACTCTTTAATAGTGACTTCAGAACAGAGCAACAATTAGTGCAGCAGCAGCTCTTTTATAGAGCTGGCTGCTGTCACAACAACCAATGAAATTGAACTAACCGCTCTAAAAGCGTCCAATCAGAGACGGCCCATTGTCAGCCAATCAGATCAGCCAGAATCGGCCAATCACGATTCGCTTATCCGCGGGCCAATCCGAAGTGCAGAATTACAAGCCTGCTGCTGAAACAAGCTAGCATAGTTATTGTCAAATGAGTTTGCTTAGTTCGTAACACCCCTTCCCCCTAGGTTCCGTCTTAGGGGTGGGGTGATGTATTCTCGTAAGTAGGCAGGCCGTTTCACCTGTCTATTCGATTTTCGCTGTTCCACCGGTCTCTGCTCTGGCGCGGACTCCGGTGGGCTGTTAGTAGAATTGGGTGGCGAAAACGGTTCCACTGTTTCGCTTGGGGACTCAGGGCTGTCCTCTCTGTTGTCATCCGGGTTCCCTGGACTTGCTTCTATGGCCAGGTTGCTTTGTGGCGAAACAATCACCCGGCTCGGTCCTCCTCCGGAAGGTGAGTATCCCATGGTTGATTGTGCAGACTGTTGGGCGTCAGTTAGCGGGTCATCTGCTAATTCTATTTCGGCCCCCTCGGTTTCTCTCCCCCCCCAGTTTGAGATTCAGGGGTTGAGATCGGGTTAGGTGCCAATCGGGAACGAAGTTGGTCTATATGGCGCTTCCATAATTTCCCATCGCTAGTTTGTAGACGGTAAGATCTGGGGCCCGTAATTTGAGTTATAGTAGCGGGGACCCACAATGGATCACCCGAGAAGTTTTTCGCAAAGACTAAGTTGCCTACCTTGAATGCACGGCACTTGCTGCTGGAACCGGAAGGTTTTTCTGGCGTGTAGGTGGGGTGCAGGCAATCGAGGTGTGAGCGAAGTTTCCGGCCCATCAGAAGTTTGGCCGGGGTTCTGTTTGTGATGCTGTACGGGGTGATGTGTTGGAGGAGAAGCATTCTGGTTATTTTGTCGTCAATGTCTCCATGTTCCATCTTGTGCAAGGTCTTTTTGATGAATTGGACCATGCGCTCAGCCCTGCCATTGGCCGCAGGGTGAGCTGGCGAAGTTAAGGCATGGCGGATGCCCCGGTCAGCTAGGTACTGTTCAAATGCGAGGGCAGTGAATTGGGGACCGTTATCCGAGACTAAAATGTCAGGCAATCCGTGTGTAGCGAATAGTCTATTTAATTTTTTAATGACGGTGTCTGTGGTGGTGCTCTTCATTTTGGGGACTTCGAGCCAGTTGGAATAGGCATCCACAGTTATGAGAAAAGTGTGTCCCTTGGTGGGTCCCGCAAAGTCAATGTGGATGCGGGACCAGGGACCACGAGGTGCATCCCATTCAGTTGGAGGTGCCTTCGGTGGGACAGCGTGGATTTCCTGGCACTTGTTGCATGTGGCCACCCAGGCTTCTATCTGTTTATCGATACCTGGCCACCACGCGTAGCTTCTTGCTAATGCCTTCATTCGCACGATGCCTGGATGACCATCGTGCAACAGTTTTAGAACTGTATGTTGTAATTTTTCGGGAATGACGACTCTGTCTCCCCACAAGATGCAGCCCTTCTGGGAAAACAGTTCTGTCTGTCGATGTTTGAATGGCGCGAAGGTGTCGTTGGGTTCGGTGTCAGGCCAACCTCGTTCCACCCAGCTGAGGACTCGAGCGAATACAGGATCCTTTTTTGTTTCCGCGGCGATGTCTCACGCAGTCAGGGGTAGTGCAGGGAGAGTTTCGATTTGGAGTGCAGATAAAGTTGGAGCTGGATCGTCTATGGCTTCTGGTAATGGAGAACGACTTAAGGCGTCAGCGTGGGGAATGGCTTTCCCCGGGCGGTGTTGCAGTTGATAATCGTATGCGGCTAGAAACTCTGACCAACGGGTCATTCTTGGGGATAATATGTGGGGAGTTGGTTTGTCTCCCGCTAAAATACCCAGCAATGGCTTGTGATCGGTTATTATGGTAAAATAATATACATATTCATATACATGAATATACATATACATATTCATGAAAGCGTTTAATAGCGGATACAATAGCAAGAGCCTCTTTATCGAGTTGGCTATAGTTTCTTTCAGTCTTTGATAAAGTTCGTGAAAAGAAGGCAACAGGTGCTTCATTTCCGTTTGGTAGGACATGACTTAAGATGGCTCCTACCCCAAACGGTGAAGCGTCGCAGGTGACCGTTAAAGGCAAAGTCTCATTATACTGCATTAATACAGCATCTGAGGTTAAGAGATCTTTAACTTGCTGGAAGGCTCATTCTTCCCGGTGTCCCCAGACCCAGGAAGCCTTCTTGTCGAGTAGTCTATGTAGGGGCTCAGCTACAGTCGCTTTTTGGGGCAAGAAGATGTTATAAAAGTTAATGAGTCCTAGGAAGGCTTGGAAATCTCTCTTATTCCTGGGTCTTGGGGCATTTTTTATCGCCGTTACTTTTTTCTCGGTACCCCAGGAATTCAACCCTCTCAGTACAAAGTTGACACTTGTCTTTTTTTACTTTTAACCCGGCGTTTTTGAATTTCTGAAGGACTGTTCTGAGTCGTTTTTGAATTTCTGAAGGACTGTTCTGAGTCGTTTCTCTAATACGTCTTTAGTGGGGGCAGCTATCAATACGTCATCGAAATAAGGCACGACTCCTTTTATGCCTTGTAGCAGTCTCTCCATCAGGCTTTGGAAAATGCCTGGTGCTACACTCACTCCGAACTGGAGTCTATTACATTTAAACGCACCTCTGTGCGTGACTATAGTCTGGGCCTCAGCAGTTTCTGCATCTACGGGTAGTTGCTGGTATGCCTGGGCGAGGTCCAATTTTGCAAATATTTTTCTGCCACCCAGGCAGTGAAGAAGATGTTGGACCACAGGTACCGGGTAAGTGCTCTGCTGAAGCGCGTGATTTAGGGTGGCCCGGTAATCCCCACAAATTCTTATCGATCCATCAGGTTTTATGGGAGTTACAATCGGGGTTTCCCAACGGGCGTGATCGATCGGTTCTAACACCCCCTGAGCTATTAATTTGTCCAATTGTTCGTCAATCTTTGGCTTGAGTGCGAAGGGCACTCGACGAGGCTTAAGGCGGATGGGTGCGATATGGGGTTGAGGCTAAATGATATGGGGGATCCCTTGTACTTGCCTAGCTTCTCGGTGAACACGTCATGGAACTCCTGGACGAGGGCTGCTTCCCAGTCGCTGTTCCCGGTCTGGTGAATGCCAGCTAGTTCAATTCCCAGTGGGGCGAACCACTGTAACCCCAACAAGCTGGGTCGGTCTCGATCGACGATGGTAATAGGCAGAGTAGCGGTGTGGTCCTTGAAGGACACCTGGACGTTGCGGGAACCGGCAACGGGAATCCTGTTTCCCTGCTGAGATCCTGGCGATGGATATCAGGGATCTGTTGTTTGAAGGTTTTCCACGAGACCATCGATAGGGACGATCCCGAGTCTACTTCCATTACGCATGGACGATTCTCAATGGCGACCTTCACTCGGATTTTTCTTGCATCCAAGGATGATGCGTGACCAATGGTAATGGTTTGATGCGCCTCTTCTCGCCCAGCTGACGCAGCAGGCGCTCGATTTCTGTAGTGATAGTGGTTCCATTGGTGATTCAGATGGTCCCGATTTACAGGTGGGCTGCCCGTTGTTCTTCGGATTGGGCTTGACGCTCGCTTGCTTCTGCAAACCTTTGCGATGTGGCCCCTCTTTCCACAGGAACGGCAGAGTGCGTCAAGGAATTTGCAGTCCGATCGCGGGTGATTGGCCCCCGCAACTGGCGCATTGACGTGCAGGTTTCTGGCTCTTCTGGTCTCGCTGGTCACGCTCTGACCTGAGTCGGTTGACCTCTTCTTCCTCACTATCAGACGAGGATTCGAGGTCTTCATGGTGAGCCGTTGTTGAGTGCCTCTCGGAAAAAGGCGTAGTATCATTGGCGAGTTGGCGGAGCGGTGCGTTGGTGCGGCGCATTCGAGTGGCTGACTTCCTGGTTGCTTCTGCTGCAGTAGCGTCGGCGATGACATCTGCGAGATCGATGTCCCCTTTAGCCATGATCTTGCTCTGCGCTGTGTGGTCATCTAATCCCAGAACTATGCGGTCTCTCATGGCTTCCTCGAGGTTTGCGAAACCACAGAGGCCTCCCAGGCTCCGGAGGTCCGCGATGAAGTCCCCAATGCTCTTGTTTTTCCATTGGTCCCTCTGGTAAAATTCGTGCCTTCGGATAAGCGTTGGTACCGTGGGTGCATAATGGGCTCGGAGGATTGGTGCGAGGGTATCCCAATCTATTGTTTTAACTTCCGCTGTTTTAGCGAGTGCCTTAGCCATTTTAAAAACAGCAGGCCCACAATGGGTCAGGAAGATCGCTCGTTTCTTACCAGGCACAGCGTCTTTCAGGTTGTTGGTCTCCAGGAACATCTGGAACCTGTCTATATACGAGTCCCAGTCTTCGTTAGCCGGGTCAAATGGAGCGGGTGGTATGGCGCCGCTGGCCATCTTGCTGTTGTTGGCGCTCTCTTAGCCACGTGCTCTGTTCGATACTCAGTGAGTGCTCAGTCGGCTCTATCGCCTCCGCATCCCATCCTCGTCGCCAGTGTTAAGTCGGGAAGGAGTGGGCGTAATAACGGAGATGAGGCATCGATAGTGACTCAGTTCAACTCTTTAATAGTGACTTCAGAACAGAGCAACAATTAGTGCAGCAGCAGCTCTTTTATAGAGCTGGCTGCTGTCACAACAACCAATGAAATTGAACTAACCGCTCTAAAAGTGTCCAATCAGAGACGGCCTGTTGTCAGCCAATCAGATCAGCCAGAATCGGCCAATCACGATTCACTTATCCGCGGGCCAATCCGAAGTGCAGGATTACAAGCCTGCTGCTGAAACAAGCTAGCATAGTTATTGTCAAATGAGTTTGCTTAGTTCGTAACAGTTTGTGACTAATTTATTGCATGTTGTTGTTTTTTAACATTGCCCTTTATTTTTGTGAGTCACTCAGAGTAAGTTGGAGTCAGTCAGCATTGAAATTGAATGCGTGCATGCATGAATAAATGAATGAATACTGTGACTTTGTGCTGCTAGATCCAAAATTAAAGGTTATGTCTTGGTTAATGTCTGGCTGAATTAAATCTGTTGTGCAAACACAACTGGTAAGTTAGACCTTTGAGAACCAGAAATGAAAGTCATACAAAAGATAGAATTTAATCTTAGTACCTGAGAGGCATCTGTCTGGTTATTCCTGGAGATAGTATTCTAGATTAAGTAATCCTTATTTTAATCTAGGAAGACTAGTCTTGTATCTTTACAATATCTCATAAAGGAGAAAAAATAATTAGGTAACAATGTACTGGGGTTCATTCCTGAGGGATCTCCTCCCACACCTGGACTAAAGTATCCCCCAACTCCTGGACAGTCTGTGGTGCAACGTGGTGTTGGTGGATGGAGTGAGACATGATGTCCCAGATGTGCTCAATTGGATTCAGGTCTGGGGAACAGGTGGGCCAATCCATAGCATCAATGCCTTCATCTTGCAGGAAATGCTGACACACTCCAGCCACATGAGGTCTAGCATTGTCATGCATTAGGAGGAACCCAGGGCCAACCGCACCAGCATATGGTCTCACAAGGGGTCTGAGGATCTCATCTCGGTACCTAATGGCAGTCAGGCTACCTCTGGCGAGCACATAGAGGGCTGTGCGGACCCCTAAAGAAATGCCACCCCACACCATTACTGACCCACTGCCAAACCGGTCATGCTGGAGGATGTTGCAGGCAGCAGAACATTCTCCATGGCGTCTCCAGACCCTGTCACATCTGTCACATGTGCTCAGTGTGAACCTGCTTTCATCTGTGAAGAGCTCAGGGCGCCAGTGGCGAATTTGCCAATCTTGGCATTCTCTGACAAATGCCAAACGTCCTGCATGGTGTTGGGCTGTAAGCACAACCCCCACCTGTGGACGTTGGGTCCTCATACCACCCTCATGGAGTCTGTTTCTGACCGTTTGAGCAGCCACATGCATATTTGTGGCCTGCTGGAGGTCATTTTGCATGGCTCTGGCAGTGCTCCTCCTGTCCCTCCTTGAACAAAGGCAGAGGTAGTGGTCCTGATGCTGGGTTGTTGCCCTTCTACGGCCTCCTCCACATCTCCTGATGTACTGGCCTGTCTCCTGGTAGTGCTTCCATGCTCTGGACACTACACTGACAGACACAGCAAACCTTCTTGCCACAGCTCGCATTGATGTGCCATCCTGGATGAGCTGCACTACCTGAGCCACTTGTGTGGGTTGTAGACTCTGTTTCATGCTACCACTAGAGTGACAGCACTGCCAGCATTCAAAAGTGACCAAACCATCAGCCAGAAAGCATAGGAACTGAGAAGTGGTCTGTGGTCACCACCTGCAGAACCACTCCTTTATTGGGGATGTCTTGCTACCTGCCTATGCTTTCTACCTGTTGTCTATTAAATTTGCATAACAGCATGTGAAATTGATTGTCAATCAGTGTTGCTACCTAAGTGGACAGTTTGATTTCACAGAAGTGTGACTGACTTGGAGTTACATTGTGTTGTTTAAGTGTTCCCTTTATTTTTTTGAGCAGTGTATATATGCTCACAAATCTTTTGGTTGCAAAAGATACTTGCATAAGATTTTTTTCCCCCACTGCTTCCCATGGAACATGCCTTTTTGGCATAATTAACTGTTTGACAGCAAATATATTTGGTATAAAAAGTTTTATTCTGAACCACCTCTAATGAGGAAATCCTTTCCTTAAATCTAACAGCTTTGATAAAAGATGTCAGCAAAAATATTTATGAACTTCTTTTACAAAGACCTTCGATATAACCTACTAAACTTAGTTGCATTTCTCTAGGTTTTTTTTTTAAATCAGATAACAAGCTTCTGTTTTACCTGGCTGATGTTCAGACCAGTGTAAATTTGTGTCATGCACCAAAGATTAATCAGAGCTATTGCTATACAAGCTCCCAGACCAAGACATACAGATTTTTGAATCCAAATATTGCCTGCACTGTAATGAGATCTAAGGTTTGAAAAGTGAAGAAAAAATGTCAGCCCTGCATGATATCAACACTGTTTTGACTTTGATGTGTTCATTAAGGATGCAGTGGAGATTCGTGGTTTTTCATTCTCTAACCAATAAAATAAACAAACATTCTTATTTTGTGACTTTCATGTCCATCCTAATTTGTGTAGATTCAGAGATCTATGGGGGAAATTACTTGTTTTTCAAGATAATAGGAAAGCAATTTCACCAATCTTTTCAGTGAACAGTCTGGATGCACATACTGTATATGTATTCATGCATGCAATACAGAACTTGATTGATGCTCATACAGAAAACAGTGGACCACAACTTTACTTAGTCTTTGCTGCCTTATCATTTCCACTTTCGACATAGGGACTGGAGGACCCTTACGAGGGGTGATTATGTTTTTTCTTCTTCTATTCAATCATGTCCAATTCTGGAGAAGTCCCTGCATTTTCTTGGCAAGTTTCTTTCTTTCTTTCTTTCTTTTTTTTTTTTTTTTTTGATGTTTTGCCCTTGTCTTCCTCCTAGGCATGAGATTCAGTGAGTGGTCTAAGGTGACCCAGCTGATTTTGTACCTAAAGTGGGACTATCAAATCTGCCATCTTCATCTTTTCACTTTGTTGGCATCCTGCCATAAAATGCTAAGGAGAGAGAAAGGGGCCAAAAGAATGTAGAGTAATAAAGTAGTAAGCTTGGAAACAGGAAGACATATGGCAAGAGAAGGGAGGGACCTGATGGAAACCAGAGGTGCCACGACCAGATCAAAGCAGCCTTCAAGGACACCTGGCCTGGGAACAGAATGAGAAACTGCAGTCAGTGGTGCCAACAACAAAGCCTCTGGCCTGCTTTGCTATTGGACACTAACAGCTGGTGAAGGGGGGGGAGGGCCATGGGAAGGGAAAAAGTGTAAACTTTGCGTGGAAAATATTCAGATTTAGCCATTATTTTGCTGCAACCACTTAACCTTAGTAAAAGAACATATCACTTCAACCAAATGGAGTTAAGGGTCTTTCTTTCCTGATGACTTAGCTGGGGCAGGCCTGACAGGGACTAGAATTCTTGGTCTCCCCATTTCAAGTGGGGTGCCTTACCATTACATCAAACAGGGTGGTGGTCAATAATTGCCTTTTCTCTACATAAATGAAAATGGAATTTAGGATGTATATTAAACAATAGTCCAAAGCTACAGCAAATTGGATCATACTTAAATGTTTATATATGCCATACCTTTCCTGTGATACAAAACTTATTTTCTGAACCTAGAAAAGATTATATATTGCAGTCTCTGGATAATTGTATCAAACATAGAATGTATGTATGTATTTATTTATTTATTTTTGCTAGTAATATTATGAACTATTTTTCACATTCCCAATGGTTATTATGAGGTGTTCCTGATGATTCAATTTCATTGAAAAGTCCACTCTTTCCACTTCTAAACTTAATTTCAAATTGTTCTGATGAGTCCTTGTTTTTTGTTTTTGGTCCAACACATTTGGCTAGCAGAAGGTCTATTTTCATATCTGTAATTGTCTTTGAATTGAAGTAATTTCCCATGTTTTGTCCTGGATTTGACAATACCCATATCTTCCATTGATTTGTGAGAAAATAATATCATAGCATAGCACATAAAAAAATGGTCCCAGTTAAAGATGCTTATATAACCCACCTTTCTTCCTCAATAAATATACTAGGATTATTCCTAGAATTTAAATGAATTTTTTTTTAAAAAAAACAAACATATAAAGCATAACTGCTTTTTAAAAATTAACATCTTTGCCCTCCCATTGTGGTAACCAACATTCATGGGACTGAATTGCACAAATTATATCAGAGTCAACTCTGGAATTCTCAACATGTTCCTCCCAAAGGAACTGTCAGCTAAGATAAAATGTTTCTGAACAAGTCTTTACTGTGTATAAATATATGCTTGTGGAAAAAACCATATATGTGGAAATATATGCTTGTGAAATGACATTCACTGTCTATTTAAAACAGGAAGTAGGGAGGGAAGGAGAGAGAGATTGTCTCTAGACTGGCATGTTAGAGATATGCTGGAACTCCATTTCCCAGAATTTGCACTTGACATATTGTTAGTAGACCTAATATTTTTGGAAGGTGCTAGGCTAGAAAAAGTTGATTAATTTCCATCTTTCCTTTATAATATTAAATACTTTTTCAATAACACCATATCAGATGTGTTAGCTCATCAACTCTCTGGTGTTCCCTAAGGGGTTGCTTCAGCTTCAAGTATCATACACTGTTCTGTAAAGAATTTCTCTTAATTATTGACTTTTAGGTTTTCAAGGTTACTGATAGCACCTTCGTTTTCATTAATCACTCTAACCCTCTCAACAATGCTCATTAAGAAGATAAATATATTTATCAGCCATCTTACCAATAATGTATTTCCTGTTTTATCAGTGATGAATGGTCTTTTGTCATATTATTAAATGTTGAGAACCATCTTCCTTCAGTTCAGGGCTGTATCTGAAAGCAGTTGAAAATTTAGGATACAGCAGCCCTACAACATTATTTTTCATTCCTAATTCTATTTGGCCAGACCAAGCACAAGCAAACTCTTATTAAACTAAGCACTACCAAGAGAATGAATCCATCTGATAAGTGCCTACAATTTAACCTTTTCTTTTCCCCATGCATGACAATTGTCAGCACTGTCAGATGGGTGATGATTTTCCTAAAACTAAAGACTAAAGCACTCCACAAGTTACTACAAGTTACTACAGATATGGAAAAATAGTCTTCTACCTTGGGAAGATGGCAAGTCCAGTTGTTAACACCAGAATCAATTTCTGTTGTATCTGAATATAGTTGAAAAAATTCCCTGTTGGAAATCATGATGAGCCAATAGTTTTGAAGCAATGAATTTTAAAGGGGAAGAAGATGGTTGCATTCCAGACCTTTTCATCTATGGCTGAAAAAAGAAATAAGACCACATCTCAGGGATCTTCACCTTTCTTGAAAGACTACTTTTTATCAACATAAAACAACAGCACAATAATATTCCTCATATCAGAGAACTTGAGAGCATTCTAAATAATATCTCTGTTTTTGCAACTCTAATTTGTTTTTCTTATTATTATTTTATTCTTATTCTTATTCTTATTCTTATTCTTATTCTTATTCTTATTCTTATTATTATTATTATTATTATTATTATTATTATTATTATTATTATTATTATTATTATTTTCTTATAAAAATAATTGTACTATAGAATCTCTCAGAATCCTACAAATGCTTTATCAACCATAAGCATAAGGGAGATTTTGCAGCCAAACATAAATTGCCGATAATAGGCTACTACCTACATTCATTAAATGGCTTCAAGTAATCTATTCCAGGTGTTTACACACCTACAATTACTTTGAAGTTAGAATAATCCATTATTACTCTACAAATCATGTTTGTCTACCTTTCCCTGTAGAATGTCAGGCTTGCATTACATAAAAATATGACCCATCAAATACTTATATTTCCTGATTTTTTTTTAAAAAAATGAAGCTTTTACAAATTTTTCAGAATTTGTATAGTGCCCTGGATTTAATCTGGAAGAAGTTTATGTCATTTTGAAAAAATAATATGATTGTTTCCATGCTCCTAGATATTCTGAAAGATTTCTGAATTGCATGTAAAGCATTACACAATCTGAAAATTTATATTTTGGCATCTGAATTAGCATCTGAACATCATAACTTATTTCATTGTTCCATGGTCATTTTTAAACTTACTTTCTGAATTATAAAAATTGAATTTAAATACACTGTTATGTTACAAAGTTTTCAGAGTTTTAAAGTCAGTATACAGATATAGTGATTTTGCTATAGGGGTCAAAATCATCAGAAGCTAAAATATTTGATATAAGCTCTACATTTTTGGTATGCACATTGATGTTATATAGATGTGTGGAAATGAAAAGGAAGCCTTGCCCTTTAAGGAAAAGGCAAAGCTCTTTCCTTTGTGGATTCAAATTTCCCGGCTGGGAGATTTTACTACAAAATGATTGGTCAGCTGCATTGGAAGTCAGAATCAGTTTATTAATAGGAAGGCAAGTAAGAAGAAGTCCTATAGCATTCCTGAGATTAATCTAATCTTGTGAGTAAAGAAACACCTTTCTTATACCCTTCAGATCCTTTGATTTTGTAAGTGTGAACCCTTGAAGTCTTTGATTTGTGTGTGCGTGATGAATTCCTGTCTCTTGAGATTGGGATCTCTTCCTGGGATCTTGGTAGGAGTAATTGTTTTATAGTAGCTGCTTGTTCACTTTGTAGCTGCTTGTTGCATTAGATTGCAATATTCTGAGTTTCCTGTTATGCCTTTTGGTTTGCTTTTCACATGTTTTTATAGCTTGCCATCTATTTGATTTCTATGGGAAAGGATCTTAGCTAATTTGTAGGCTTTTTCTGTATCCCATGCAAAGGTGGGGGCTAATGAAGCTGACCCTGCTTGTGTTTTCACCTCTCCTTTCTTTTAGGGGAATTTTCCTTCCCCTTGTAATGTTTTAAGATTTCTTTTCTTTTCCTAGAAGAGAGAGGAATCGTAACTTCCAACAGATGTTCAAAAGTGGGGGGCTTTTATAATGATTTTATGTCTATCATCTTATTGATTTTGACCCCTTCAAGGATATTGATGATATATATGATATATTCTCTTTTTACATGTTGAAGCAAATCTAATAAAATCTCATTTATATGTAAAAACTGAAAGCTGCTGAGAGTTCTTTTTCATCTTAGTGTTCTCTCTCTCTCTCTCTCTCTTTCTCTCTCCCTCTCTCTCTCTTTCTCTCTCTCTCTCTTGACCAGCAACCATTTTCTGACATTAGTCTTCAGTACATGGGACAAGCATGGCTCATTGGTAGCATAGCATTCTCTTCTTTGCGTTTTGAACTAGGGCAAAAATAAAAACCATCTCATTGTTGTTCTTGTTTTAAAAGAATTAAAACCTCTAAATTCTCAAAGCCTGGAACATGAGGGATGAACGCAAAATCCTTTCTTGTGTTATTCATCCAACACTTGCTTTCTCATAGATTTAACCCTGCCACTACCACCACTGTATACAGTATGTTCCTTAATCATCAAAATTTAGGCCAATTCTTTTCATGTTCTTTTTTTAAAAAAATCCATCCATGTCCAACTTTGTAAGCCTTGGGTTTGGAAGCTAAGCCAGGTGAGCCTGGTTAATATTCGGATGATAATATCAACACCAAGGGAACACAAGGTCTGTCAGGTAAACTGGGCAATGAAAAAGGTAATGGGCATCTGTTTCTAAACTGCTACAAAAAATAATATGATTGTATTGTATTGGATGTATTCACAAATCTCCAATTTGATTTAAGGAAACTTTTCTCTCTCTCTCTTGAAAACTAAATTAGTTAAACATGTATACAATCTACTAGGGTGATTGGATTAACATATTGTGTTAATTTTTAACTTACCAAATAAATTGCAATTGTCCGAATTTATGAAATTTACTATTCTGAACCACATATTGGCTTAGTGCAATGAAAGGCCCACCAGTTTAAGAAAATGTAGAAAAAGCCTAGTTGAAAAGGATAAAGGTTACTCCTATGTTTTATAGTAGCCAACTTGTTAAATTCAGGAAGCTTACAAACAGGGAGGTGAAGGTAACCTTCTAACATTCTTCAAACATTTTTCCTTATCAGCTATTGTAGAATTTAAGGCATGCCATTTATAGTCTGTTTCTTCCATGACTCTGTTATGTCTTTATTTACATTTGTTTTAGCTGATGGTCATTATCTTGTCTGATTTCTTCATTTAGTTAAGTTAAAAAAAAAACTTATCAAGGAATTATTGTTATTGTTTCTTCCACATTTCACATGGATTTTTCATATATGTTTCATATATATCATCTGGTACTTTTAGGAGAAAATATTTTGCTGGCTTCTAACAATATTATTTTGATTTCACTGGAAATTGTACTTCCTGAGTTCACAACCCTCATGTCTGTTACTTTCTGATATTTTCTCAATTTTAAAAAGCAGTGCTAAAGGTCAATAGATTTCTGAATAGATTTTAGTTTCCTGATTACCTGCATTGAAGAAATGTTGGATTTTGCAAAAGATGCACAAATGTTTATTTGTGTGTATATGTTGTACAACTTATATAAAACAACATTAAAAATAATTAAATTGTCTTTATTTCCTATAAAAAGTCACAGTTCATCTCTAGATGTTAAATGGATTTGTTCCAGTCTTATTGATTGAAGTTTTAAAAAGCGTTCCTATGCCGAGACTGATTTCTGTAACTAATCCTTAAATGCTCAAGGATCTTTTTTCTCCATGAATGGGAAACTTCAAATTTATTAGAATATTAGATCATCTTTTCCTAAGTAGACCTCAGAAAGATAAAGTGGGAATAAAGGAAACAGTGGCCAAAGTGAGAGGGGACAACCATTCCTTCTTGGACAACCCTTTTCACACACACCCTTTTTATAATACCTTATTATTGTTTCTCTAACAGCAATCTGCATTAAAGGGACAGACAAACCTTCCCAGCAGAAAGTGGAAAGAATTAATTTAAGGAATATGTGAGGGTCTAAGGATTGTTTGTTGCCCATTTTATCCCAAATGGTTAGGTGCACCATATGATGACTGAAATATAACAGTCCCCAGTAAGGTGACATGCTAGTGGGGAAATTTAGTTGGGAAATTTAGCTCTTGAAGAGCTATCTGTACAATAAAACAGCAGTTACTTATGGAGATGGATGTGGCATAAACCAGTAGCCCCTAACATTTGGACATCAGGGACTGGTTCCATGGAGAGAGATTTTTCTGGAGACCGGATGAGGCAAGACTTTGTATACTTCCTGTATCCTGCAGATGGAGGATTCACTTGTTTGTATGGTCCAGTTTCTGCCATGCCATGGACTGGTGCTGATCTATTGACCGGGGGTGGGGATCCCTGGTATAAAGAAGGATAATTAGACCACAAATAGTGGAAGATGCAGTTCTAGTACCAGAGTTGATATTTATTTATTTATTTCATTGCATGGGGTCAGGCTACCTATGGAACTGCCTTTGTCCATTACACCGGCCCATCTCACCTGGATAGGCAGAGAAAGTATGCTGCAGATTCCATCAGTTAAAAATTTCCAGGAGAAAAACCTTCTCTGCCATTGGCCCCAGCCCTGTGGAACAATGCCCCCTTGAATGTGAGGCAGCCCTCTTCCTCTCTTGGCTTTCCAAAAGGGAATTAAAACATGGCTGCCTAGCAAAGGGAGCCCAAAGTTGCATGCAGGACTGAACCCTCCTTTCACCTTCTTAATTCATTTTTATTGGGTTTTAACTAATCTTGCCTGCCTCTAATATTTTTTAATTTTAAATTTTAATATCTTAATTTTTATATGCTGTTTCTATATTTTGATATAAACTGTCCAGAGCTCATCTTTGAGGAAGTGAACAATACAGTACAGAAATAAATCCATAATTGCATATTAATCAAATTTATACAGCTACCCACTCAAAAGAAGTAATTTGGGGCGATGTACAATAGTCAGTAAAAAAGTATAAAATATGTATCCACATTTTTCAAATCTTGCAACATTTTAAAATATGCCCCTTTCCTCAACACTACATATAAATTTATTGATTTTCTTGTTGGGGGTGGGGCAATCCTGTAACTGTTTATCTGAGATTGAAATTAGTGCCATTGAGAAGAGGTGTTTTATATTTTTTGGTTATAGAACACACACACACACACATACATGTATGTATGTATATACATACACATATATACACCAGTGGTGGGATTCACATTTTTTTACTACCGGTTCTGTGGGTGTGGCTTGGTGGGCATGGCAGTATCCTTATACTGTAAAATCCCAAGTCAGAGGTGGTATTTGCCAATTCTCTGAACTACTCAAAATTTCTGCTACTGGTTCTCCAGAACTGGTCAGAACCTACTGAATACCACCTCTGATATACACATTTATGTAGGGTTCAGGGCTGGCAATTCTGTACCTAAATGCCATATTCCCTGAAAATTTGTTCACTAACTGCCTGAAATAGTTTTGGATCCAAATGGAGAACTTTAGTGGAAAAGGGACAGTCAAAATTGATAATATCACTTACTGCTTGTTGCATTTACATTAGTGCTGCTTCTCCCTTAGGTTCAACTATATGACTGTCTTAACCTAAAAGACAGACCCAGACAATGATTTAATGCCTTATTGCTACCTTAGTGCTTGGGATGGGGCAGGGTATAAATAAAATAAACAAAGTGAGCATCAAACATCTTTTCTTTCACCTTCTTGCATAAATACAACTTAATTACCACACAGACCTTGAATGTCATTTTCTAATCCTTTGTGATTCATTTGAAAGACTTGTAAAATAAAACTAATTGGTGTGTTCATTAAAATGTCAGAAATATTTTTGAGTTCAATTAGATGGTGCAGCAGTTTTATTCTAAGTGTGTTCTTCATCTAATAACTATGTCAGGAGGGTGTAATTAGCAGCCATTTGAATATACAATTGTCTTACATTTCCCCACTTCCTCATGCATAACTTAATCAACCAGCAAAGTTCACACAAACTTACCCATCTGAGATTCCATGAAATCTTATTTTTGAGAAGAAAAAAAAGTTTGCAAGTGGTGGAACTATTGGGATGAAAAATGTCAAACAGATAATAGGCAATATGAAAATGCATTCTGGTGATTAATGTTTTCCAAGCAGAAAAGTAACAAATAAAGGCAAATATAGAGCTATTATTATAAGCAATCTGGAACTGCTTATGCTACAGTGTAAAGAACTGTTGTAAGGAAGATGAGAAGCACCTCCCATGGATTTTCTCTTTGTATGTAATGTGCTTTGATTATTACCTATATAGGACTTCAAAATTTGTTCTGGAGCATTTTGCTGTTTTGCCGTGTAGAATCTCTACTGGAAATTGAACCTTTGCTTCTGGGCACACTGATCCTGCAATTCCATGAGTGGTTAGGTGGTTTTCCAGTTATAAATCTTCCAAAGCAGGAAGTATAGGAGATAATCAGCTGAGCCCGAGGGAGGGGTTAAATGCATTGTCAGTCTCGAATCTCTTCATGTCCACAAGAGATCTGAGTCTGGAATTCAGTTGCCCCTTATCTATTGCCAATTTGCTTTGACTATTAGTAGTTCAGATTCTTGTAGAGAGCATTAGCATACAATAAACCTATATTCATTTGAACTGTCTGGACTTCTGATTTATTTATTTATTTATTTATTTGTTTGTTTATTTATTTATTTATTTATTTATTTATTTATTTATTTAAGCAATTATAAGATAACAGGTATAAGTATAAACATAGTTATGGATACATGAAATGGATACATATAAGAAATATAAAAAAAAGAAACATAAAAAAGAAACAATAGGACAGGGACAGTAGACATGTTGATGAGCTTATGCATGCCCCGACAGATCTCTTAGGAAAGGGGTGAGGTCAATAGTAGACAGTCTAAGGTTCAAGTTTTTGGGGTTTGGGGAAGAAACCACAGAGTCAGGTAGAGTATTCCAGACATTTACCACTCTCTTACTGAAGTCGTATTTCCTGCAATCAAGTTTGGTGCAGTTTACTTTGAGTTTGTATCTATTGTGAGCTCTTGTATTGTTATGGTTGAAGCTGAAGTATTCATTGACAGGTAGGACATTGCAATGTATGATTTTATATACTATACTTAGATCCGACTGAAGGTGTCATAGTTCTAGGTTGTCTAGGTCTAGAATTTCAAGTCTGGTGGCGTAAGGTGTTCCGCAATGAGTAGAGGAGTGGAGAACTCTTCTTGTGAAATATTTGGGGATATATTTGACGTCAAGATGTACTACACTGAAAGAGAATAACTATATTAAACTTAAACAGCAGATAGCATCTGATTTGAAAAAATGGGAAAACCTACAATTGTCATTGATAGGTAGAATTTCAACAATTAAGATGAATATTTTACCTAGAATTTTGTATTTGTTCCAAACAATACCAATTAGGTTAGGTAAGGATTACTTTGAAGAACTGAATAAAATTGTGTTGAAGTATATATGGCAAGGTAAGAAAGCGAGAATAAAATTAAAACTTTTACAGGATGCTAGAATTAGAGGAGGATTTGGCCCCCCTAATTGGGAGTTGTATTATCAAGCTGCAAACTTAATGTGGGCTAAAGAATGGATAACGTTAGAAAGACCAGATTGTTGGCATTAGAAGGACATGGTTTATTATTGGGTTGGCATGCTTTTTTATGGTATTACAGGGTTACTTTAGAAGGCATTATATACGGGAATCGTTATGGTTGAATTGGGAGAAAACTAAGAAACAATGTTATTTGAAAATCCCAGTTTGGTTATCAACTATTGAAGCTTTTTCTTATCCTATAATCTATAAGAAGGAACAAACAGTTAGATATGGGGAATTATTAGATGAAAAGGGTGAACTTAAAATGATGCAAAATGTAGAAGAACAAGGCATAAAGATGAATTGGTTTTCATATGCGCAAATACATTCAAGGTATCTTAAAGATTCTAAAATGGAAGGATTCTATGATAAATTGACTGATTTAGATAGGATTTTGACAGGTACTGATGAAAAAGTGATCAAAAAATTATATAATTATTTGTTGGAAATTAAATTAGAGGAAGAACAGGTTAAAGAAACAATGATTGCTTGGGGGAAGAATTTTGGATATGGGATTGATTTAGAGAAATGTCAAAAATTGTGGTCTCAAAATTATAAAATGACAATGTCAACAGCATATAAAGAAAATTTGTATAAGATGTTTTACAGGTGGCATTTTCCCCCGACAAGAATAGCAAGAATGTTCAAGAATAAATCTGAAAAGTGCTGGAAATGTCATCAGATACCTGGCTCATATTACCATATGTGGTGGACTTGTGAGGACGCTAGAAAATATTGGACTAGAACTCGCATATGGTTGGAAAAAATGACAAAGAAGCATATAGATTTGAAACCAGAGATTTTTTTTATTGGGAATCTTACCTGATACATATAATAAAAACTTAAAGTATTTGATTGTAAATGTATTAACAGCGGCTAGGATTGTATTTGCTAAAAATTGGAAGAATGAGAAAATACCATTAGAAGAAGTTATTAAGAAAATATTGGAATGTGCTGAAATGAGTAGATTGACATTTGAAATTAGAGAACAAGAAGATAAACAATTTTATGAAGTTTGGGATCTTTTTTTATCAATGGTTAGATAATACAATATAATAATAAAATATTTAGAAACCTAGGAAATAATGAATATACATTTGTTGGGGGGGGTTTGATAATATTTTTATAATATTTTATTAAGATAGACTTGGTATGATTTTATGATTTGTTAGAAAATAAATTAACTAAACTATAGTTATCTCGCTTAAGTATGAATTAGTAAAATTATAGTCAAATGATTGTTTAATAGTGATATTAGGATATATAATTGTTGATTGATAATATGACTTATTATGTAATATAATTACTATGATGACTATGAAATGGATGCACAAAAAGGAGTGGTAAACCAACCGATACACTGTCTGTAAATTTATGAAGGATGATGTTGTTTTTATGTTATGTTTTATGTTTTATGTGTTTTTTGTTTGTTGTTAAAATTAATAAAACTTTTACTTAAAAAAAAAAAAGAAGATAGAAAATCCCTGCATTCACTGGAATATCCCATTTCCAGTCAGTTAATTTGGCATAGTTTGGAGCCTTCCATATCATATCAAAATTGTTTATGAATCTCCTAACAGTAGAAGTTCCATCTGGAAATACCCAATTAATGGGTAGATGATATCTTGCTTCTGTGCCATGCTCCAGATGCTTCCCTTTTTGTGAAAATACCTTTTACACCAGCAAATGTGTTCTTAAACTAGAAAAGTGATCTATTTCCTCTATGTAATTATAATTAAACTTTGGTGCTAAGAATATATAACAATTCAGGTCTGCTCAGATAAGAGTTCTTAATAGAATTAAATGTGTAGAATTAATCTTCCTCTTGGAGGAGTTTTTTTTTTACTCACTCTTTCATGTGCTCTTATTTGAAGACATGGGAAAGAGAAGAGAAAGGCGTCCTTATGCACAGGAAAAAAAGAACATGAAAGTAGCTGTATTTTAATATATACAGTGTATAGTTGTCAAGCAACAGGAAAATGAGGAGATCCAGACAGTTCAAATGAGTATAAAAATTTATTGCAAGCTTAAACTCTCAACACGTATCTGAGCTACTAGCGGGCAAGGGAAATTAACTGGAAAGAATAGAAGGAATTCAAGATGGGCTGGACTTAGATCTCTTGTGGGTTTAAAGGGATTCATGACTGATGACACATTTGACTCCTCCCTCGGGCTCAGTTGGTCATCTCCTGCAATAGTAATTATAATATGTACTCCAGCAATTCAAAACCTTTACATTAAAAAGAAATGATTTGTAAGTCAAAATTCCCTAAGCTTACACCTTGAATAGGCATGAACTCACTAGATATAGGTTTTTAAGTTTTGTTTTATTTAGTTGATAGATTTATACTCTGCTTATTCCTCAGGTTCTTGAGGATATTTATATAGGAATTGTCTTCATTTTATCCCCACAAAAATAGCTTCATGAAAGATTGTGGAGACCAACAAAAGCACTAGGTTTTCTGTGGCTGAGATAACCAAGATCTCCAAAATCTTTTGCCACTCTACCATGCTGCTTTCTCTTTCAACGTCAATCTCTTTCTCTCCTACTTTAGGGATTTTAAGTAACTGATGCATGTGAAGGTCTATGGATATTGACATATGCCTTGATCTCCAAGCTCCCTTCCAACTCTGTTATTCTGTTCTGTTCTGTGATGGTATGTGGGAAGAAATTTGAGGGATAGGAAGAACAACCACAGACCAGACAACCATCATGAAAAAGATATCTCAGTCCACAGTAGAAGGGGGTACACTTGGGATCCTCCCTGGTATTGTGGAGAGTAAAAGTAAAGGAAGGGAGAAATGTTTTCAGATTTGCTTAGCCCTTCAAACTAGTCCAGGCAAGAAGCATAAACTCTAAGTACTTATAAAGTCTTTACTGTAAGGTTGTATTATTTTGCAAGTCTGGAAGTATTTCTGCCATGATCACTTATGATACAGTTAAAGTAAATGTAGATTTTAAAAATCATTATATTAGGAACGTCATACTATGAATATGGAATAGATACAAACCCAGACTTAGATGGCCTCAGTTAAAGAGTTGTTTTATAAAAAAGACATAGCAGGAAAGGTCAAACGGTTAATGTATAGTTTTGGTAGTATTAGAAAATGGGGAGCTTAAGATGAAATCAGAACAATTAACTGCAGAAGGATTTAGTTTACAATGAACCTCAAATCCACAATTAAGAGAAAGATTTAACACAGATATAAAAGTAATAGGAGGAATACAATGTGATGAAACAGAATCTGAAAATGAATTATGTAGAAATGATGACAATGTGATTGCTAAAATATATAAACTTTTGTTGAGATTTATAATGGAGAAAGACAAAGTTAAAGAATGTATGATGAAATAGGCCAAGAATTTGATTATGATATTGAAATGGATCAATGAAAGACAATGTAATTAAAAGTTCTGAAGTTCACATTGACCTACAATTTAAAAGAAAACTTTGTAAAAATGAGATACCATGTATGACACCAGAAAAATTGTCTAAGATGTATAGATATACCTCTAATCACTGAAGGGATATTTTATCATGCATTATGGACTTGTGAAGCAGTGAA
Source organism: Notechis scutatus (assembly GCF_049901735.1). NCBI lineage: Eukaryota > Metazoa > Chordata > Lepidosauria > Squamata > Elapidae > Notechis > Notechis scutatus. Next base: position 100,524,198 of record NC_142011.1, on the reverse strand, counting down.
AAAATACTAGATACAAATACATACGTTAATACAAAGAGTTTTAAAAATTAATATTCAGTTGACATCAGAACTTTTCTTATGAGTATGGATGGCCACTCAACTAGAAAAGGCTCATGGATGACAGGTTTTATATATGGTAACTGGAGCAAGGCTGTTATATGCACAAAGATAGAAGGCTACAAAAATACCAAAAATGTAGGAATGGATCTTAAAGATGGATGACGTTGCAAAAATGTCTACATTGTTGGATTATGAAAAGAACTATAAATACTTTTATTAAAAAAAACCCAAACCCTTCATGAACTTTGGGCTGAACATGGATACAAATGAACTGGTGGTTTTTGAATGTACTGATTGACAAGTTTTATCTATGGGAGGAAGAGAATGATAATATGCAGCATAGGAATGTTGTGATGGCAACTGCTGTTTGTGTCTGCTGCAAAAAAAAGTTTGGAAGTCACTTCTTTAGATATCTTCTTTTTCCTGTCTTTTCCGTTATCCTTTAGTTTTACTTTTACCCTTTTGTAATAATTTGTTTCATTTTTGTTGCTTTTGTGATTCTGCAGTGTTTTTTTTAAGAAAATCTTTGTAAAATCTTGTAATGATTTTTTTTTTAAATGAAAGCATTTCTCTCCTCCTTTTACTCTCTGGAAAACTAGGGCTGGTCCCTTCTGAAACACTTCCTACCAGACTGATGTTCTTCCTTCGGTGTCCCAAAGCCATTCCTGCATATCATTACACATAAAAATTATTGAATATTACGAAGAATTTGACATCTTTCTGATTTAGTACCCTATATCACTTGAAAAGAAATTGGAACAGTTTATATGCACACATGTCACAATGCAATTACCGTATTTGCCGGCGTATAAGATGACTTTTTGCCCGAAAAACATGCCTCCAAGTGGGGGGTCGTCTTATACGCCGGTATATCCACTGCTGGCTTTCGGATGCTTGTTGGACGCAGCGAAGGCGCCTCTGGCTTCCCGGATCCCTGCGTCGCTTCCGCTTCATCCCGCTCGCCTCGCTCCGCCCGAGGCTGCAGCCTTCCTGCTCTTCCCACGGCCCCTGGCACTCCGCCCTGCCGCTGCAGCCCCGGGATTTCTGGAGGCGTTTCTGGTGGTGGTGGGGGGTCGTCTTATACGCCGGGTCGTCTTATACGCCGGCAAATACGGTATATTTCAACATTGAAGGAGTAATGCAAACGATTTACAAGAGTGTATTATATAGCACAGGATCATGCAAAATGTCACAATCAAATACGTGCATTAGAAGAAATGCATACCCAAATGCATATAAATGTTCGGCAGAGGTTTTTTTTTTTGTTTTGTTTTTTGTGGTTTTAATGGAAACTAATAAAACAAATGGGATGGAATAGATGTAAGCTTGGGAAATGAGGAACAAAAATTGGCCAACTCTGTAACTGCAAAGACACAATTATCTAAGCAGAATAAACCAAATCAATGTCATAACTCTGAAAAAGGAGAGGAAATAAGATTGACATAAGCATGAACATATTTCCCTTGATAAACAAAGGCAAATATTATCAAGTTAAAGGACAGAGTATTCGTACCTTGTCATTTGCCAATCAATCTGGTGTAAGTCTTTTTAAGTTCAATGTATAGAGAAAATACATACAAGTAGTCCTTGATTTAGAACTGTTCATTTAGTGACCATTCAAAGTTACAGCAACAATGAAAAAAATGACCTATGACCGTTTTTCACACTTAAGACAATTGCAGCATCTCTATGATCATGTGATCAAAATTAAGACGTTTGGCAATTGGTTCACACTTATGACTATTCCTGTGTCCTAAAGTCATGTGATCACTTTTTGCAGTATTTTGACAAGGAAAAGCAACGGGGAAGCCAGATCACTTAACCACCGCATTGTTAACTTATCAACTGCAGTGATTCACTTAAAAACTGTGGCTAGTAAGGTCATAAAAATGGGGCAAAACTCACTTATCAAATGTTTCAGTTAACAACAGAAATTTTGGGTTCAACTGTGGTCATAAGTTGAGGACTACCTGTATGTAAAAGTCAGTTTAAGACATAATTTTTTTTAAAAAGCCACATAAAGGAGTTAAATAATTTGTGATGCCAGAGGTTATTTATTTATTAAATGTAGTTGCTTTATATTCTGCCTTTTGTTAAAAGGATTTTGTGCTGGCACATACCCTTTTCCCTATTCCTAGTTTTCCTTACAATAAAAATCCCATGAGTTAGGTTGGACTTAAAAAGAATGGCTGGCCCAAATCATACAGTAAGCTTCTGTCTCTGAGGGTGGACTAAGGCCTGTGCTTCCCTGTTCCTAACCTAATAACTATTCTGTCTTTCAAGACAGGGGATCCAAAAGAGACTAGAACAATAGCTCTCAGGAAGCAAGACAGTTAGAAGGCATTTTGAACACTATGAGTGAAATTTATATTTGCATTTACTCTAGATTGTATAGAAATCCCTGTAAAGCCCGAAATTGACGTATGTGTAGCCATTTTAATTAGGCTTAGTATATATTCTTTTTCTTACTTTCTCTGTGGTGGTTATGGGGGAAGGGTTTCAGATGTGCCACATTCCTAAGGAGGGAGGAGTGGAGATAGAGAGAGTTGTTTAGGCTAGGTGATTCTTCTTCCTGTGGGAACACGAGCTGAACATGCTGAGGCCCCTTGAGGTGGAGATTTATGACATCAAGCAACGTTGAATTACTTCTATTGGAGAATGTGACTTTTGGGGGTTGTTTCTAACCTCTTATATTGTGGGGTAATTCCGGGTTGTGTAGATCTGGAATTACCACGGACTTTGCAAATTTGATGCTTTCCTAAATAAAAGAAATTGTTTTGGAAGATGGACTTTGCTCTTTTCTTTTTAAATGGATTTCATCACAATCCATTCAGTTGGTCAATTTGTTTCCGCTTGTTACATTCTGCGAAATATTCAAAAAATGCAATTCGTGAGTGGCAAATCTAAGAGTAATTTTGCAGTACATTATTTCCAAATATCCTTTATTTCTTTTATAGTCAAATAATATTGTATTAATGGGTCAATTCTCTTTAATTGTAATTTTTACTTCTCTCTTCAAAGTCTGTTCTTATGCTTATTTTCCCAACCATGAGATTAGGGCAATTTAGTATAGTTAATTCAGTTTTTTAAATCTAAAATATTAAGCAACTCACAGAAAGTATTGTTTAAAGTAGATCAGCCCCATTAAGTTTCCAAAACCAACATTCTAATCTCTCTTTTTCTGTTTTTTTAATTAACTCTTAAACTTGCATGAAAAATACATAAATCAAAGTTAGAAGGAAATTCACCCCATGTGGTTAAATTTGCCCTTCTGAGGGTTCTTAACATCCTTAAGATCAACAACAAGCTATTTCCTAATGTGATTTAGAAAGGAATTAGATGAACCATGTATCTCTGGAGCATGTATGGAGCAAACATGTGTGATCCTAGGCTTGTGCAGCCACCTTCATTCTGCCATTAGTTCTCCTGATGTCCCAAGTGAAGAAAGTCACCCTTTTTTTCAATGTCTTGGGATAAAGTTGGTACATGTGTATAATGTTTTAAGCTAACGGGTACAAAGGCACTTTGTGCCTGAATTTATAGCTGAAGTTCTAGGGTAAAAACTAGGTAACTATCAAAAGGACCAATTCAAAAGGAGCACCCTACTACCTTTGAAATTGACCACAACTTTGCAATTAATTTTGAAACTATGACCATCTCACTTAGCCAGCTATGGGATGAAATGGGATGTCAAAAGGAAATGGGTCCTGGACTGAGAATTTACTATGAAATATGTGTAACTAAATATCTTCCTCGTTAATCTGCTTCTTTCACCTGAAAGTCTAAATATGGAAACCTGTATGCCAATACTTTAGACAAAGTTGCAATAAAAAGTGAGTAGAGAAAGTTATAGCATTGCATTTCTCCATACTGAGGTTCAGCATTCTAAAGTGCTTTTCTGGAAGAAAATCATCTATCTGAATTTTGTTATACAAAGATGTATATGATATTTTCAAGCTTTATCTTCAGACATATCAATGCAGTCATCTCTCTCAGGTTGTTGTTAACATTGCAATAAGACATCATATTGAGAGATATTATAGAACACTTTTTAGTTCTGCCCCAGCCTGGGTATGTTCTGTACAAACATCTCAAGATGGAGCAGTTCACATTTAGGAAATAATCAAAGAGGTGATAAAATGTAGCTGACAGCATTCCTGTCATTGAGCTCTTGAGAAATGCCACTTGGTAAGGTGTTTGGTGTTCATTTCCAGTTATCTTTACAATCACTCCTTTGCTTACACTAAGAGAAGAGACTTGACAAGCTCTGTCAACATTCACAGGATTATGTGGAAATCAGCTGACCGACAGTGAACCTTTCCTCTATCTGCAAGTTCAAATCTGCTTGGTGAGCCTGGCCAGAAGATATGGATGACAGTCTTTCTGAAATTATTTGAGTCATCCAGTAAATAAAAATGTTTCTTTCAGTCATATCACAAGGCACCAGGCTCAAATCTGTTTTCTAAAAACTAGGCCTCATTGAAGACAGATATTTACTTCCCTGTGAACATATGTAGGAAAATCAAGCTTTAAGCTATTTCCAAAATCAGCAAATTGGCCCTGTTGCCTAATAAGGACATTTCACACGTCTCAAGCATGATTGAAAAAAAAAATATTTTTGAAAGGACAGTGCTTGACATTTTGTCTTATATTCCTTGATTATTAATTAATTGGATAGCTTTATTTAACTATCAAATTAATTAATAATCAAGGAATATAAGATAAAATGTCAAGTCATTGTCCTTTCATTGCCCTGAGAATATTGTTCTATTGGAAATCCTTTTAGGTGGCTACAAAAGAAACCCACCAAATTTCCAAAGGAAGTAATTTGTAAGATTTTCTGTAAGGAACAGAAGTATTGAAATGAAAATGCTAGCTATTATTTTTCCTCTGATTAAAAAGTACAGTATGTGCAAAATGTGCTTGTACAAACATACACACACATATACATGCATATGCAGAGAAACACTGTGAGATAGGTGCTTTTTTTAATCAGGGCAAACCTGGTCCACCCAATTATGGGACGGAGCATACTGCCAATAAAGTCAGGTATAGCCAACAAAGCGAGGAGAGCCCATGGCTTAGAGGTTAATACAACTACCAAACATGCAAGCAGCCTGGGTTTGAATCCCAGAAGGGTATAGCTAGCTGATGAAAGCTAAATAGCTTGAAATAGATCTATACTAGGTCTGCCTTTATTTCTTTATCTGTAAAACATAAAATTCAACACTGTGAGAAAGGCATCTAATACACACACACACATACACACAGTGTATATGTGTGTGTATATTAGATGCCTATATGTATGTATATGTGCGTGCCTATGTTAAACATGTTTAATAGATAGTCACATATAAAAATAATTACATGAGTGAAAGTTACCTGACAAAGTTACCTGACAAAGGAAAGGGAAATTTGTATTACAGGAAAGAAAAAAATTTCTTGGGAAAATGTTATTAGCTATATATCCTAGTGGAAAAATATGCACATACACACACTATATATGACATATTATATATTCACTATTAAGATTATAGAATTTATACAATATACATATACATATACACATATACACATATACACATACACATACACATACACATACATACATACATACATACATACATACATATATATGTTTTCTTAAGTTTTCGCAGGTACTTACATGGATGGTATTCGGCTTGGTTCGGTATTTTCCCACGTCATTGTAGTTGTTCTTTTAAAGTTGTAGCAACGTTTCAGCAGAATCTCATCTGCCATCATCAGGCATCATCAGAAGCCTGATGATGGCAGATGAGATTCTGCTGAAACGTTGCTACAACTTTAAAAGAACAACTACAATGACGTGGGAAAATACCCGAACCAGTTTCGGCAAGGTCCCACTCGCCATCCTCAGGCTGATGCTTTCGGTTTCGTGCCAGTACAAGCAGTGTGTGATCGGAGCTGCCTTCTCTCTATAAATACTGGTGGTGAGGGCTGGTGTGCTGGGCTGGTTGGCTGTGCTGCTGCCTCTTGATTGGTTGATGGAGTTGATGTTGGTATAATAGGCTGTGTGATGGCCTCGTGAGTTTTGTTGTGGAGATATCCTGGATCTTGTGCTGTAATCTCCTGGGTCATTTGTTTTGTAGTGATCTTTTTTCCATTAGCCTCTCGTGTTTTAATGGCTTGGGTAATGGGTTGTGTGATGGGCTTGCGAGTTCCATGGTGAACTTGATTTTGGGGTGTGTGCTGTTTAGGTGTGTTAGGAAACACACCCCAAAATCAAGTTCACCATGGAAACGGAAACAAACAAACAACTACCATTCCTAGATGTACTAATCTACAAAAAACAAACAAAAAAAAAAAAAAAACAGATGGCACACTAGGACACACCATATACCAGAAGAAAACACACACCGACCGCTACCTCAATGCCCAATCCCACCACCACCCAGCACAGATAAACTCCGTGGCCAAAACACTAATCGCCAGAACCAAATGCCTGGCAGACAAGACACACATAAAGACTGAACTATGCAGCCTGACTAAAGTACTGACAGTACAACGGCTTCCACAAAAGCAAAATCACCAGCTTGATCCACAAAAACACACTGAGACATAATGGAGACCTAGAAGATGAACAGACCTATGGAACAGCTGTCCTGCCTTACATAAGAGGTACTACAGACAAAATCAGTAAGATACTACACAGGCATCACATCAAGACTGCCTTCAAAGCAGACAGAAAAATAGCAGACATCCTTAGAAACACCAAAGATAAAATTGACCTGGAAAACCAAGGCATATATGAAGTCCCCTGTGCATCATGCCCGGCCACATACATTGGACAGACCAATAGAAGAATAAGTACCCGCCTGGATGAACACAAAAATGCAGTAAAAAATCTGGAACACACTTCCTCACTAGTCCAACACATGAAAGCAACAGGTCATACCATTGACTTCAAAACCCTAGCCACTATAGAAAACCCCAGCCACAGAATTATCAGAGAATCCATAGAGATTGAAAAAAGACCTAAAAGCATGAATAGAAGAGATGATTCCACCAGACTGTCAATCATTTGGAAGCCTGCACTCACAAACAAAAAAATCTGCACACCACAAGCCAGGCAAACACCTGGGCACAAACAGATCCCCCCTGATACCTCCAGCTCAAACACACCCCAACCAGGCTCCCAGATGAAACCTAGCTTCCTAATAAATGATAGCCGTCCATTTACTCAGAGCCAAGCCACACTAAAAGCCTCCAATACAGGAAACACAATGTTGCCAGCCAATTAAGACAAAAAAAGCCACAAAACAGACAGAAGATATTAGAAACACCAATCAAGCAAAACACAGCAAACTCCAAAACCAATAAACACAGACCAAGACTCCCAACCAATCAGGATGAAGAAAAAACCATTCTGGCACAGCAGTAGGCTAGCCCCAAATTTAAAACTGAAACAACTGTAAAAGTCTGACTCACAGATGAACACAATACAGAAGCCTGATGAGGGCAGATGAGATTCTGTCGAAACATTGCTACAACTTTAAAAGCACAACTATAATGACGTGGGAAAATACCCGAACAAAGCTGAATAACATATATGTAAGTACCCACGAAAAATTAAGTGTATATATATATATATATATATATATATATATATATATATATATATATATATATATATATATATATATATATAGACACACACACACACACACACACACACATCAATATATAATATGTATGTATGTATGTACATACATACATAAATACATACCATATGTGAATAAGTCCGTAATTCTCTCATCTATCCAAATAAATGTGAGGAACTAAGTACTTCCATCTCTGTAGCTGACAAATTAACTATCTCACAGCCAGAGTCTGAAGCAATTATATAAATATTGCTGGTGTTTTTGTTTTCTTTGTTTTAAATAATTTCCCCCCTTGGATTCTAATAAAATTGCTTTTAAGCACTATTGCAGAGTTGAAGGTGATCTTTTTGAACGTCTGCTCAAGGAACAGCTGCTGTTTTTCATCACAATCCCTGCCTAGTGCAATCAAAATCTCAAATGACTTGTCTCACAGTTCAAATTCAATCATTGTTGTCAATGCCTAAGCTTGAAGTTTGGAGCATAAACTATAGAGTTACTTGGCTAATTCTTCAAGCTCTCCTCCTAGGTTGGGTAAACCTAATTTAAGAAAATTTGAGATGCATTGCAATGGTAAATTGTTGGTTGATTTTTAGCTTCACTGGAATTTTTTCTGCAGATTTTAATTAATTTCATGTAGTTACAAGATACATATTGCTAAACCGTTATGAAGTCATGAATTGAACTGGCAGACATAAATTTCAGAAAACACTTGGCATTTTGATTTTTTGTAATTCTGAACATAACCAGTGCTATGTGATGAATATTGTCATTGGTCTTACTGAAATAAATTTGATGTAAAAATAAATAAATGGAATGGAGAGAAATATATGGTATGTAATTTTACTTAAAAACTGAAGTTCAAATGATTAACTATGACCTTGTCTGTCCAGTAAGACCAAGGAGTATAGATAGTTCTGGTCTAATGACCACTCATTTAGTGACTGTTCAAAATTACAGCTATGCTAAACAAAGTGACAAATAACTGGTCCTCACACTTATGATGGTCAGAGCATTGTCATGGTCACATGATCATGACTTGGCAAGTGTGTCACATTTACAATGGTTGCAACATCCCTTAGTCATCTCATTGCCAGTTCTCACTTGGCTTACAACAAGCAAAAATAATGGGGAAGTTGGAAGGGGGTCACAAGTGGGTGTCATGATTTTAAAGACCCCAGATGATTAATTTAACAAATGCAACTAGGACTGCCAGAACTACTGTTGCTAAGTGGATTGATCATATGATATTTTGTTAGAAGCAGAGTTGCTGGTCCCAACTAGACATGGTAATCAAGGTCTATCCGTATAGGAGCAACTGTAAGGAGATCAACATGGTAGATGTGATCAGGTTCTTGAGGACCCATCTTTTGTTAATATGTATTACATACATTGTAAATGCACATAACAAATAATGGGGCTTCAGGTTACATCTTCTGTGTCTACCATTTTGATTCTGTTATCACTGTCTCTGTTATAAACTGCCTCCAATTGCAATCATTAATTGTGCCTTCGGTTAGTACTTAATTTTTCCCAACTGTTTTGTTTTTTTAAATTAAGTTTGATGCTTTACCTTGTAGAGAAAATAAAAGATAAAAACAATCAGAACTTACTGTATAAAAATCCACATTGAAAACTGCCCATGTTATAAACCTTGACAACATCAAATATCAAACAAACATCAAACATTGAGCAGTCTTCCCATTATATCTAAAGTGTATTACTTTTTCAACAAAAGAATAGCATTGCTGATTTCTTCATATAATGCTGAATAATTATTCTGTTACTTACCTACATATTTATCTTACTACTTGCTCTTGAAGTAGACAACATTATTAAAAGACAGAAAGGGAGTAAGAAATAGCCAGCAAAGTAAATTAAAAGCTCACTAGAAAAGAAAGGTTTATAGTGGTTTATAAAGCTGGTTTATAGTGTCAATGTTTATTACATATCTCTTTTCTGTACTTGCAAATCATCTTTGTTTCTACAATGTTCATACACTGGGCCGAATATTTTGTTCAAAGCAACCTCTCATCTCTCTCTTTCTAAAAAGGTACCATCAATTCCATCTTACTATTGTTTTCTTAGTTTCTCCCTTCCCCTTAAACTGTTTATATTTGCTTTATATATTTGTTTTAGAATTCAATTCATGTTCAGTTTCTTTTTGAATGACCAAAACGCTCCAATACTCTTTTATACTAGTGACTCACTCTTGTGTGCAAACCACATTAACTTAGCAGCTATTCATTCTTTTTTGTATTGCTACTTGTCTTTCCACATAAACATAAAATGGAATCCCATTTTCACTTAATTCTATTTATTTTTTATGTTTCTCTTCATATGCCCAATTCTTATAGCATAAAAGCAAAAATTCTTCCATGTAACAAAGTGAAAAGAATAAGATATACAGCCACTACTTTTTTTGAAAAAATTTTTTTTATTTGTAACAGATAGCAATAACACTCATATACCGCTTCACAGTGCTTTACAGCCCTCTCTAAGAGGTTTACAGAGTCAGCATATTTTCCTCAACAATCTGGTCCTCATTTTACCCACCTCAGTAGGATGGAAGGCTGAGTCAACCTTGAACCCCTGTAGTGGACAGAGTTAACCTGCAACACTGCATTCTAACCACTGCACCATTACAGTCACATATTGGATTAGGTATTATCTGCTACTTTTCCATAGATCTTAAATTTCATAAAATTCCTCCATTTTATCTCCTTTTACCTTCTACCAAAGTACACAAATCAATCTACTTGCTCTCATTTTCAACATTTATTTATAATTTGAAATTTCTACATCCATTTTCCATATTAAATACAGCTATTATTATCTTCAATGCATTAATTTTCAGATTGGCACTGCAAATTATGTGGGCTTTTAGCCAACAAGATTATCTCATCTGTATACAGAGATGTACACAGATACACAGCTTTCTTCAACTAGAAATTACCACTACCAATTTCAATTTTGCAGAACATATAACTGAAATGTCAATTAATGATCTAATTTTGTCTGAGGCCTGGTGACCTTTTATAAAACCAAACTGAGTTGGAGGAATAATCAAAAGTAATATTACCTGCAAGGTCTATGCAAGGTTACTGTCAGAATTCTACCACTGACAATTAATAAAGTAGTCATTGGATAAGATGCACAATCATAGCCCTAATTGATATAAGTCTCATTAAATGAAATTGGAAAAAACTTATTTTGAAAGCATAATTATATAACTCTAATAAAGATGAAGGATAAACTCAATCTACATTTATGCATGCAATTAAATAATCTTTAAGATCAGGAGCATTTCCTTTTTTCATAGGTTTCAGAATATTTATTATATTTATTATTATTTATGAAATGTTATTGTAAGGGTCTTTTTAATTGACTTATGAGCAAAGAACAAAGGAGATGTTGCAAGTTCAATAGCTTGATCATACATAAACTTCAGAGAACTCTATTGCATAAAACTTTATTGGGTTTTTTGGTAGTTTTTTTGACTTGTTATTATAAAGTCAACTATAATTTAGTAAAAAAAAATCTGATTTATTAAAATGAGTAAAGTCATAATGTGTAAGTTTCCCAGAATTACAACAGTGATAGAGATAACATATAAGTTACATATGATTTATTAAATTAAATCAAGATCATTGTATATTTAATTCAGAGGTGGTATTCAGCAGGTTAGACCAGTTCTGGAGAACCGGTAGCGGAAATTTTGAGTAGTTCAGAGAACCGGCAAATACCACCTCTAACTGGAGATTTTACAGTATCCTTCCCTTGCCATGCCCACCAAGCCATGCCCACAGAACTGCTAGTAAGAAAATTTGAATCCCACCACTGATTTAATTGTATTTTCAATATTCTTAATGGTAAAATTGTATTATTTGCCATATGTACTGCTGATGGGCCAATAGATTAATACGTGTTTCCCTATCACATCAATGCTTTATGCATTTAGTAAGTATTCAATATTTGAATAAATGTCAAATTCTTCATAGGCAGAATTAAGTTCATGGTTAACAGAAATAAGAATTTGATAAAATACTAGTCTAACTTGTAAGGTTGCATATCTACTCAACATTTTTTGAACTTTATTTCCTAAATTTTCTTTAAATGTTTGTGTATTTTCTTTCTCTGGAGCACATCATATAATATGACCATGAAACAAAACTTAAAAAAATATTTAAAGCAGTCATTAGGTTCACAGGATCCCTATTTAAACATATTGTTTCAAAAACCTTTAATTTTCAGGGTCCTTTTTATATTTCAAATGCTCACAAATTGTTATGCAAAATAATGCATCCTTGTCACTGGAAAAAAAAAAAAAATAATTTATGAGAGATGCCAACATGCAGCTTATTTGTGGAATCCACTAGCTTTTCTAATGTCATTTCAAATGTAGTGCAATGTGTCCAAAGTCCTTATGCCACAGTTAATCCTGCTGACATCTTAGGAATTCTTTTTAAAAATAAAATAAAACAAAATTACAGTGGCCAGAGCACTTCCAATTTATGTACTGGCTTCTTGCCATCTGTTACCCTTTTTTTGACAAATTCTGTTGGAATTCATCTATTTTCTGAGAAAGTAAACAGTGGCTGTCACCTAGAAGTGAGGTCTTTGCTTTGAAATGCTGTTAGCTACTGTTGTAAATATAGCTACTGTTGTAAATATAGCCTCCATGCCATCTGCAAACTTTAAGTCTCATAGTCTGCATTTCTATGAATGATTGATGGGTCTAGACCTACATTATGCAAATCAATCTCTCTGCTGAATATGGAAAATAATGTCTTTGTTATGGGGGAGTACGAAAATTCAGTGTGGGTAAAGAATGGGGCTTCATCATTCCCAACATTGTGAATCTCCAAGAAGCAGGAGAGATCCCATAGGAACTGAAGCAAGCATATATCTATTTCTACAGAAATAGATACATATATGTAGCTTGGAACTTCCATAAAGTTTTTAATTTTGGTTTTCTGTGTTCTGCTTTATCCCACGGTGTATAGAATTTGATGTTTACTATAAGTCTTGGTTTAAACTCTCCCCAGTCTTTGGGAAAAGATCCCCTCGATGTAACCATATTCTACTCTGCCTAGAACATTGCTAATTTTCTTTTGGCCTTTTCCCTTTTTAAGGTATAAGCTGATGTATTATAATGATCTAGACAGTTCGGATATTTTCTCCCTCATTAAATGCCTGCATCTTATTAGCTACTTTTTAAAAGAACATCTATTTTATATGTTTTAAAGTAAATTTTATTTTGTTTATGTTGTCAATTCTTATTTCATAAAGGGTGGACAGGTGGATGGGTAGGAAAGAAAGACTAAATCCCCTATCGCTATGCTACTATGTATATAACTAAGAAATCCTACTATCAAAATAATATCAAATTTTAATAATTGAAGCTGTCCAACAGGTAATACATAACTAAAGGAAAGGAGACAACAGAAAGAACTACTAAGCTACTACCCCAAAGAAGGATGTGGGTCATTTAAGAGTGGAAGAAATCTGGATGAATATGAAGAATTGTAAATAGTAAGATTAAAGGATGAAGGATACACACACACACAAACACACACACACACACACAGAGAAAGATATGAAATCCCCTGTGCATCATGCCCTGCCACATACATTGGACAGACCAATAGAAGAATAAGTACCCGCCTGGATGAACATATATATACTCAGAAAACATATATATATATGAACATATATATAACATATATATATGAACCTCAGAAAACACACACACACATACACACACACACACACACACACACACACACACACACACACATATATATATATATATATATATATATATATATATATATATATATATATATATATATATATATATGCAGGTCGTGGCATGTTCGGGTCTTTTCCCATGTAAGATTGAGAGCATCTTGGCAATGTTTCGACAAGGTCCCACTTGCCATCTTCAGGCTGGTGCTTTCGGCTTCGTGCTTGTGCGAGCAAAGCGTGATCGGAGCTTCTGTCTCCCTATATATATTGGTGGGGAGGTTGGCTGTGTTGTCATTTCTTGATTGGTTGATGGAATTGATGTTTGTGAATTGGCTGGCTTTTTCGTAAGAACATGTGTGGCTGAGGTATTGGCTGTGTGTCTATCAGCCTCCTGTGTTGTAATGATCTGGGTAATGAGCTGTGTGATGGGTCTTGTGCTGTAATCTTCTGGGTCGTAATGACCTGGTTCATGGGCTGTGTGATGACCTTCTGAGTTCTATCGTTGTGACATCCTGGGTCTTGTGCTGTAATCTCCTGGGTCGTTGGCTGTGTTGCAACATCCTGAGGTTTTGGGGTGTAACCTCCTGAGTTCTGTGATGTGATATCCTGAGTGGGTGGTTGTGATGTGACATTCCGGGTTTTGGTATGGCTCCAAGTTTGAGGCCTGGATATGTGTTCATGGCATGTGTCCGTTTGCTTGGTTTGGGAGTTGAGGGGTGTGACAGCTGGTGATGCAGCCTTGGTCTGGTTTCTGGATGGTGGTTGTCTTTCGTCTATGGGATGGGTTTGGGTTTGAGTCTGATGTGGGAGAATGGTAGTGGTGTCATGTGTTGTTTTGGGTCCGGTGTTGGTTTTTATGTGCGAGAAAAGCCCAAAGCCGAAAGCACCAGCCTGAAGATGGCGAGTGGGACCTCATCGAAACATCGCCAAGGTACTCTCAATCTTGCACAGGAAAAGACCCGAACACATCAAGACCTGCATCTATGTCTATGTCTATGTCTATGTCTATGTCTATGTCTATGTCTATGTCTATGTCTATGTCTATGTCTATGTCTATGTCTATGTCTATGTCTATGTCTATCTCTATCTATCTATCTATCTATCTATCTATCTATCTATCTATCTATCTATCTATCATAACTTACTTTATACTTAGTATAACTTACATTATAAAATTTATAATATATATATATATATATATATATATATATATATATATATATATATATATATATATATATAATATAATATAATATATAAATATATGTTGAGAGGAAATGGTTAAAAGAAGAAAAATGAAGTCTTGGGGATTCTGAAGGAAAGAGGAAAAAGTGAGTTCATGGCAACAAATGTATGCTTTTGAGCCTTTTTCTTCAAGCTAAATCTGGGGAATAAATACAGATTCAAGATTATGATTGTTATCTATAAAGCCCTACATGTCATAGAATTTGGTTTTTTGAGGGACTGCCTCTCTTCCATTTTCACGGGCTCCACATACTCCCACTCTGGCAGGGTTGTTTCACTCCACATTCCTTTTGAGTAAACTATGTCTATTGGAACTGTACAAGGACACTTTCACTGTAGCAGTGATTGTCTTCTGGAATGAGGTTCACATCGAGACCTGCATGCCCTTCTCTGCTGTTGTTTAGAAGGGCTACATAGATCTGGTTCTTCACCCACGCCTTTGAAGACGAAAAGTGAGACCTCTTATGTCATTCCATCTGGTCTGCCATGTTTTATTTCTCATTTTTGTTTTGGTATTTTTGTTTATGTTTTCATTTGTGAGCTGCCCAGAGTCATTGGGCATCAGGCAGCATCAAGTTTAATAATAAATTAATTATAATTGAAAGAAAAGTTGGAAGTTGGAAAAGGAATTCCTCTATTCCTCATCCTTATTAACAGTGATTCTTTGAAGTGGAGAATCCCATTGAATAATTTGAAATGGGTCTTGCTCAGATGCTGTTTTTGAGATAAACTGACAATGGCCAAGGCATTATTAATATCTTGATTGTTGATTATGCCTATCCATCTTTCTTCTGTCCCTTTCCCAGCCCCTCCACAACTGCTCTTATTAATTTGTGGTCAAAAAGTGTGCTCACTCATGGTGCTTCCTAAAGACTGAATCAGACAGTCATTGCATTTCTGCAAAGTGTAGTTATAAATTATAATGGAGAGAAAGACTCCTCTAGATAAATAATGAATGCCCTGAATTTTCAGCAAGGGGAAAAGGCTCAGTCCTGCCATACAACAAGGTGAAGTGATTGTCTTCTGGCAGCAAAATGCCAGGGAAGATCAAGGGAGGAAGAAACTAGAGTCTGAAATGGTACAAAGAGCTTAGGTTCAGGAGCACTGCTTTGGCTTTGCTCCAGGCAGCAACATTTCCTGTGGTTGGCATTAAAAAGGAGCATGGAAAATAGCAAATGGAAACAAAGCAAAAGGCAAGTGTTACTTGTGACCTCGCGCTTCCCTCCAACAATGAAATTGACAAATCATTTGTTCATTAGGGGCCCTCAGCATATATTGGAAACAGGATTTAACTACCAGAGTCGCCATTAAATGACTGACTGCTCGCATTTTTTGTCAGAGACCTTGCTTAGATCATAAGATCTGGATCACAGCCGACAGTTTAGCTGCAGGCCTTTTCTTTTAATGGATAGAAAGAAAAAGTTTTTTAAATAGTTTGCCTATATGGGAGTTGCCAATTCTTTACCGAAAGTCTATAAAGTAAATTTCTACTTCAAATCCTTTTATAGCCTGGAGATATGATCATTCTCTTTTATTTTAACTCAAATATGCAGTTGCCATGGTGATGCCAGTATCATGTAAATCTAGCATCTACGGAAGAGTAATTCATTGATGCTTGTTGACTTTCAAAGCTCATGATGCCATTTATCACTTTGTAAAGAATGATATCAATCCATCAACAATTTGGAGTGAATTGTAGAAATTTCTTTATACTACTAAGCTGGTTATATCCTGAAAGATGAAGTTGAAATCTGAGGTAATCGTTATTTTGGAGAGGCCAAACTATAATTTTGACCTTTTTCTAATTATCCATAATTGTGTTAGATGAGGATGTAATACATACAGCAGGAAAAAAATATTTCTCAAAAAATTAAAAAGCAGTCACTGGCAATGGAAGAAAAATAACAAAGGGGAAAATAGTATCAAACTATCTAGGATAAAAGTGACTATATTACACAAAGAAAGCAATTTGAGGAATATATATTTTAAGCTGATGTGCAAAATTCAGCGTATTCATATCCAAAGATAAATATGTCAGAGTATATTCTATAAATAAATTAAAAGAACTAAAATACTGCAGAAGCTTTCTTTTCAGATTTACTTAAGAATCCTCACAGGTCAAATGAAGTTGAGGAAGGCTAGAATGTGGAGCAGGATGAAACCAATAGAATAAAGCAATAGAATAAAGCAATAGAAGCAATAGAATAAAGCAATAGAATAAAGATTGCCTTTCTCAGCTTCTAACTTTACATTTATTGTCTTCACCTTCAACATGCTATATTTCTGATTAATTTCTAAGAAAGAAGAGGAGAGGGGAGGATAAAGGAGGTAAGGTATGGTAAAGTAAGGAAAGGAAAGGAAAGAAAAACCTTATTCTAAACATGGCATGCATGAAACATTGAGCAGAAAACATGTCATCTAAAGCAAACATAATGGCATAGGGCATCTAATAGTGATGATATGTAAACGCTTCAGCCTACAGTGAATCAAAGGCCTACAATTTCAATACAGTAATTTTTAAATAAAGTTTTTTTAATCTTTGCCCAGAAATACAAAATATGCTGTCATTTGGAAGTAAAATAATTACCCTTTCCTCCACTTCCTTTTTATCTCATAGTTACTTTATAAAGAGAGAAAATGTTTTTAAAGGACTTCCTTAAGGTTTGAAGCAAATCCTTGAAGTCTGTATTTTACTCTGGATCTTACTCATCTCTTTGTTTACAACATCTCTTTTTATAACTTTCAATGACTTTAGGATGAGCCTTTTCTTCAATTCTCAGATAATTATGGAGAGAGGAGACTTCATATTCCAAATGGGTAAATACAGTAATTTTAAGTCCCATTTTCAAAAGAAATATAATTGCTAATTGCTGCCACAAATATTAATTACCAAGCCATTTGTGACAAACTTAAATGCCAACTCTAGGAGCTGTAAGAAATACTAGCCATTAATGCCATGGTGCATTATGAAGGGGCTGCGTTGTCTACATGCAAACCTCTGCTCTGAAAATCTTAAAATGAGTTATTCTGAAGATTTATTAAATTTATATTATTCCCAACTTTCAGAGACTCTATACATGCTTTAATACCTATATGAATGATCTGGCAATGGGGACATTGCATGGCCCTTCTATATGAAAAAGACATAATTTTGAACCATTCCTGATACAGGCCTTTGAAGATAACATTTTGAGAAGTGTCAACACTTTGCACCTTTCATCCTATTAACCACTATCAGAATTAAGAGGTGAGATAGCAAGCAAAGAACGCCCTTTGTATCTGTTCTATTTCTGCAAAATAGAAAATTGTTTAGTATCTTTCATTCAGCCTTACTCTGCAGAATATTCTTCTTCTTCTTCTTCTTCTTCTTCTTCTTCTTCTTCTTCTTCTTCTTCTTCTTCTTCTTCTTCTTCTTCTTCTTCTTCTTCTTCTTCTTCTTCTTCTTCTTCTTCTTCTTCTTCTTCTTCTTCTTCTTCTTCTTCTTCTTCTTCTTCTCCTCCTCCTCCTCCTCCTCCTCCTCCTCCTCCTCCTCCTCCTCCTCCTCCTCCTCCTCCTCCTCCTCCTCTTTCCCTCTCTCCCTCCCTCTCTTCCTTCTGACAGACAGAAAACTGACAGATGCAGGGAACTTTCTGTTGATTTCATAATAACTTGTGTTTGGAACCTTACCTTCAGACACTTAATAGGATTGGTTCTCTCTCTCTCTCTCTCTCTCTCTCTTTCTCTCTCTCTTTCTCTCTCTCCCTCCCTCTCCCTTTTCCTCTCCCCCCTCTCTCTGTGTACTTTGATCAACAAGGTTCATTTTAACTTTTCCCCTCTAAAGGGATGGACTGTTCATATAAGAGAAAAAGAAGAAGAATTTTTAGCAGACATAGTACAAAGACTTCAGGCAATTGATAAATTGGACAGTTTTGAATCTGAACTATAATTCTTTAAAATAGAATTTGCCCAATAATAAGTAATTTCATTTTGGTTCATTTAAGGAATAAGAGGAAGGCAAAAATATACCACACTGGATTTAATCCTAACCAGTCTAAAACCTTCAAGAAGACCTCAAAGTTGTTCAATAAATTGGAATAATGATCAGAATAATTTAGCCAAGATATAGACAACTGGAAGCTTTGTTCTGATTTCTAAAAAATGATTGGATTAGTGGAAAAAAATAGGATGATCACTAGATGATGGAGAACTTCCTTCAGAAGTTATGGGATCTCCATCATCTTTAAGAATGGACAGCTACTTGTCTGAAATGCTGCTTGAGCAAGGAGTTGGTCTAGAAGATCTCCAAACTCCCTTCCAACTCTATTATTCTGTTCTGTTCTGTTAGAACCCTACCCTAAACAGTAATGCTGTTATGAAACAAAAAGCACAATTACTATAATAGATTTCTAATATATTTAATTCTGAAGTCTTGCTTAAATCAGGGTTCATCTAAAGATGGAAAGAATGGAGCCTGAATGTTCCATAGAAGCTACTCTATAGGGTGTGAATAAGCAGGGAAGGCCATTTCTGTTTTAGCTGACAATGCAGTTCTGAAACTGGGGGTTATCTGCTAAAAGGCTTGCCAAAAGATGTCCAGAAATGTCATCTGAAATGAATTCTTATGGTATAAATCTATCCCAACAATGATCAAGAATAAAATGGGTGAGGGGATAGAAATCTACCAGTTATTGCCTTGCACAAGAGACTCAAATTAAAATTAAGGCAATTGCCTTATTAGATATTGAATACTGGAATTCAGAGGATTTCATAGCTCATTTATACATAAAAGTATATTTAAAAGTATATTTTGGAACCATCACTTTCCCAGATATTTTCATTTCAACAATATAGGGGAAGGAATAATTTTGCTGCTACCATTGTTTAACAACAGGCAACAGAAATGGGTTATTGTAATTCACTTATTTGTTTTCTTGATGCAGATTCATTTCTTCTTCCCATGCTCTAAATTAAATAGACAGCCAAAACCTATCAAAGCCAATAGAAATGCAGATAGGTTATTCAGGAAAATAAGCACAGGCGCATTGCCAAGTATTATTATTCTATAATGTTATTGCAGGCACTATTATTCCAGTTTTATTGCACAGGTTTGCATTGGATTCAGTAAGTGCAGGAGCTGTTACCTTTATATGCATGAACGATGGCAATATTTCATACAAGCATTGCTAATGTTAGACCTTCTTGGAAATGGTTTCCCTGAAGAAATCCTTTATTTTCATTAAGCTGACACTCTCCCCATCCTCTGCTCCCTGCACCTTGGAACAGAAATGGCTACCATTAATTGCAGATGCAAAATGATTGGAAGAATGGGAAGAGATGACTGTGATCATTTTGTTCACACATAACCTATGTACAAGAAAACTCTTCATTTATTCTCTGTGTTTTCCCATTATGCATCAGGTGCAGCATCTGGAACCAAACCGAACAAGTCATTTATCACAGCGTGTAATTGCTTTTGCAGCGCATCTGACTCAAACAGTTCATTAGTCTGGTGTTTGGAAAACAAGCACCAAAAACAAACAACAAAAAAAGATAGTGAGTTTAATATGCCTAAATGTTATAGATTTATTCTCTCGATTATAAAAGTGGAGTTTGGCTGTTATCTGGGCTGTAAACCACACAATATCCTATTTCAACAAAAAGAGCCATAAATTTCCATAGAGCAAGCTACAATCCAATATAGGCAATTAATTACTCACAGACTCTTTTTAAGCATCTGCAACCTCATGTTGGGCTAAGAAGTTGTGTTGCATCTTTTCTACCATTTCTTGCTCAAGTGACGAAGAAGAATTTACAACTGAAATACTTTCAGACGAAATGGTTTTCAAAGGAATATGACATCCTTTGTCCTTTTACAGAGATTGTGGCCAAAAGCTGAGTATGAATCTCCTGTTTTTCATTGCATCATGATCTCTCCAGGAGGATGTGTGGTCCACTCAATTTCTTTGATCAAAATCTGTGGAAAACTTTTAGATGGCATTTGTGCTCCAACACATATGGAAGCAACAGCCTAGCAAGTATTAAGAATAAGAGCAATTTCCTTCCATGAGGCTAAAGGGTAAAATAATAGTTTCTGTCCTTTTACTAAATTATTGATATCATCTACAATTTAATTAATACAATTGAAATTTCTCAGAAGACATTTTAAGATGGTGATATGAGTGTGTGCGGCGTAATTCCATATTTCTTTCCAAAAAGAGGTTTCTTAATTTTTGTTTCCTTTTTGTGATAGATTTCCACCACCACCTCATTTGAATGCAATAAAATGATTGCAGTTCCAGAGTAATCAAGAAGGTGCAATATATTTGCTGCAGATGTTGCCAATTGCAATGATAATGAAACTCACAGTACTATAAGCAACCATGATGGTAATGATGAAAATGAAATGAAAAATTACTGCCATTGCTAACATTGACTTTTAAGAAATGAAAAAAAACATTTATTTTTTCTTTACAGAAACTCTATGAAATTGTCTTGATACTGTCTCCATTCAAATAAAAAATAGGTCATTTATTTATAATTTGGCATATATAAAAATAAGCTAAGCCCCCTCCCTCAAATATCATACCAAATGGGATTAACATGCAAGTATGCTTCACTATGAAAGAATGTGACATACCCTTGAGCATCAAAGATGAATCAAAAGCACATGTTCCTCTGTGGGACATCATAAAATGGCTGTAATGAGAGATGCTTTGTTTCTTTTTCTGATGTAAAACATGTCAAAATTTAGAAAAATGAAATAATCCAACATTCCCCTATAAAGAATTGTATCCGATCAAACTATCCTATGATCTTGAGATTCCCCCCTTCCATATAGGGTACATGAGATACAGATAAGATTGGATGTTTCCACTTTGTGGAACTCTATTTCCTCTTCCCCCAACTCAGGATAGCCTCAGGATAGTTAAACACCAGTTATTTTATGTTCTTAATATTTGTTTATGTAGATAGCAGGTGGTTCAAGTCTTCTAGATCAGGGGCATTGTCACGGTTGTGTCATGTGACATATCAAGACTTTTCCCCCCCTTTGTTAAACTAGGTGTAGGTGTGGGTTCTCATTTGATGCATCTGGCCTGCGGGTTGGGAGTTTGACAGCTCTGTTCTAGGCCATTGTTTTCCAAACATAGCAACTTTAAGGTATATGCACTTCAATTCTCAGAAATCTGCTTGCTGAGGACTTCTTGAAGTTGAAAGCCATACATCTTAAAGTTGCCAAGTTTGAAAAACAAGATCAAGATGAACAAATGCACTTGACCATGATGTAACCTTGCATGATGATGATGATGGGATCCATTCAGTCATGACCAATTCTTGGCCATTCTTTTTTTTTTTAATTTTAATTATGAGAATACAACACAATGCAGCCAACTTATCCTTATTATACAAATATACATTTTACTTCATCATTTGTAATTTCCTTATTTAATATATTAATTACTAATTAATCTAATCATAACTACTAATACTTCGATCTTGTCTTCTACTATATAACCATTAATAAAATTTATTACATGTTTTATAATATTTAGACTCTCCTTTTTCTTTTATTTCTAAAGTTAACATATCTGATTCTGCGCATGCCATAATTTTTCTTGGGTCTCTTCACATCTTTCAATCTTGCATTACTTCTTAGAGTTTTTCTATGCTCTGGCTGGTGTCAGCTTTGGTTTCAATAATGCTGCTTACTTATTCATAATTAACTATATGAAAATATGTTAAATCTATATGTATTGTATGCATGAGATCACATACATATTTTCACATAAGTGTCCTTTCCTCTTGTGGACAAATGCCCAATGGTTAATTGTTACAATATGGTGTTTGGTTTTCTTTGGGAGAAGCTATTCATTTTCCCAATTCTTGTTAACATACAGTAAATGTTAAATCTCTATTGTTTCTGCTAACCTAACTTGAGTGTTTTGAGTGTAATTTTATTGTTAACTCATTTTTTTAAAAATTTGTTTTTACTGTTATATGCCTCCCATAGATTCTTCAGCTATAAGCATTGTTGATAAAATAATGTTTGGGATGCCTTATATTGAAACACCTGGGATGTGCTTTCTTTGAAACATAGAAGGCAGCTTTAACTTAGTACAAACTAGTTTATATCTACTTTCATTTGACACATACTTTATACTTCCACTCCTAGTATTGCAGTCCTGGAGGAAAGTAACAGAGATGTAAAGGTAAAAATGGTAGTTGAAATAAAATAATGAGAGGTGTTAAGAATTCAAGGAGAAGAAATTGCAAGTGATGGCAGTAATCTTTCTCTCTAACACCTAGAAGCTATGGATCATTGTCAATCACATCTACAATCCTAATTGGATAATGGCTCTGGAATTAACCAGTGTGATTAAAATATTGGACTAGCACTTGGAAGACCCAAGTTGAAACCTCAGTACACTGGATGGCATTGGGCCAATACTGTGTCTCAACTCAGCCTCTTCAGAAGGTAGCCATAAGGGTAATATGAAGAAGAACCTTGAGTAAGCCATCTTGATATTCAGGAAGAAAGGACTCAAAGGAGAAATATACCTCTAAGAAAAACTGTCATCACTGATCAAATACAAGGTAATAGGCCATGATCCCTATTCTTTCTATTTGAGAGTGAGGATTTTAGCATTAATCTGTATATGACTTTTTCACTAAACATCTTTCCTCTGTATCACTTTTTGTTATCTCTCACCTTCCCTTTAAGAAGTTCAGTTCATATACAGTACAAGTAGTCCTCAACTTACAATAGTGACTGTTCAAAGTACAAAGGCACTGAACAAAATGACTTATGAAACTTTTTCACATTTAAGACCATTGCAGCATCCCCATTATCATGTGATCAAAGTTCAGATGCTTGGCAACTGGTTCATACTTATGACTGTTGCAGTGTCCCAAGGTCATGTGGTCACCTATTGAAACCTTTTGACAAGTAAAATCAATGGAGAAGCCAGATTCACTTAACAACCCTGTTAGTAACTTATCAACCACAGAGATTCACTTAACAACTGTGGCAAGAAAGGTTGTTAATGGGGGCAAATTCACTTAACAAATATCTCCCTTAAGAACAACAAAATTGGGCTCAATTGTGGTTGTAGGTTGAGGATTACCTGTATATGCTTTTTTTCTAAATTTACAAACAATGTATTTTCACAATATAACTATGAGGAATAATACATGGCCAAGAAATAGAAATCAGAGCTCCGGGCAGATTTGAATGAATATTTCTATAATGCTTATATTTCATTCTAGGCATGATACCACTGAGATATCACATTATGCTGATTTTTAAATCAACAATGTAATATTCTGAGGATTTTGGAGAAAGTAAAATGCAGCATAGCAACTATGTAGAAGAAGGAAGGGGTTAACAACCAAGGAAATACAACAGAACAGAACAGAATAGAATAGAATAACACAGTTGGAAGGGACCTTGAAGGTCTTCTAATCCACCCCCACCCCCGCTTAGGCAGGAAATCCTATACTATTTCAGACAAATGCTTATCCAATCTCTTCTTAAAACTTCCAGTGTTGGAACATTCACAATTTCCGGAGGTAAGTTGTTCCAATGATTAATTGTTCTAACTGTCAGAAATTTTCTCCTTAGTTCTAGGTTGCCTCTCTCCTTGATTAGTTTCCATCCATTAAATAACACAGAAACCACAGAATATTGCCTTGAGAGAGAAGAGGAGGTTTAGGACTGATGGATCAAGGTTGTTTTCTGAGAAAACCTGGACATTTTTATCTTTTTAGATTCCCAATTAAACAGGGCATTCTGAAACTAGATTCTGTTGTATGACTGATTCAACAATCATGATTAAACAATTCCTTCCTTAAGGCTATGCCTAAACACAACATTGATCAAAATAAAATTAAAGATTGCAACACTTAAAGAATGTAATTATGAGTTAACTTTTTTTCTAAAAAAATAATTGTCCTGATTCATCAAAAATTAATGTCTTTCCATATTACTCATTAGCAACCTTTTTCCAGCTGTGCGGATCAGACAATTTAACATGTCTGACACTTTTCTCTTGGCATACTTTTGCGAGATGAATGTGCTAAAGTGAACATCTGTGACAGTATAGAAGTAGTTGGTTATGCAGATCTTGGCATGTGAGGACACAAGAATGCTTGGAAAAGACTTAAATTCTCCATTTGCCATTGCTCTTATCTTCAGGTTTCTTCAGTTTGATAATAGCCTGTCTAAGAAATCCACTGATAGACAATATTTCAGGAATACATGGTTTGTGTGCTTAAACCTACAAATGTGTTTATCTTTCATTTTGTCTCTTAGATTGGAAGAAATGTACCAAGCTAGCATAAAATCTATGGATAAAAAAATTCACATTCTTTTGAGGATAATAAAGTTTGCCAACAGTTAATTTGCATATGATGATTGTGTAATAAGAGGCAAATAAAGCAGAACTGTAGGAGTCAAATTTGACTTCATTCAAAGTCGACTTTGTATAACACCAGTTTGTTGAATGCAACCAATCAGCCACGTATGACATGGCAATTT
Organism: Notechis scutatus; assembly: GCF_049901735.1. Lineage (NCBI taxonomy): Eukaryota > Metazoa > Chordata > Lepidosauria > Squamata > Elapidae > Notechis > Notechis scutatus. The sequence continues at coordinate 100,498,992 of NC_142011.1, read as the reverse complement.
ATCAATTGTGACCCCTTCCTGGTTGTTTTCTCAGTTATTCCCAGAACAGTAAAACCACACCTTTTGGAACGATATAATTCATCTCATTTCACATAAGTAGACATGTATACAAAGTCAATGAAATAATCTTGGCTCATATTAAGGATAAGATGTGTACAGAGAAAGGACAATATTCACTGTTCCATAGGAGAGCAATATTATTTGTTTATGAATTCTGTTTATATTGCTTTAAGAGTGAAGTTCTAATATCCATGATGACTTGATTTGGTGTCCTTTAGAGACCATACTCCACTTGATCTCTCTTTTATGATTGTCCAAAGGGTTATATATATCCATTAGTCTGTAAGATTGGGGAGCCTATTTCAGAAACATAAGAATTTTTCTTGTATTACATCAGCTCATATGACTCAGTATTTTAACACAGATTGTTAAAACAACATATGGTTTAAAACAAGCCATTTTCATGCCATATCTGGAGAGTGGAAACTAAGATTATCAGGCATAAAATAATTATAATTCCTGCCCCTTCTTGCAAAAAAGTGAACTATAGTCAAATTTGTTTCCTATTTAGCCTGCATAATAAAATCCTACTAGGCTTTGGACTTATCTACACCATTACTCTGTCACTAGAATAGGGAGGTAACAATTTTTGGAGGTTAATAACAACCTCTGTGACTCTCTCACTCATTGTTAGCACATTTCTATATTGTTCTGAAGCATTATATGTGAGTAATACCTGCCCATTTAGGACAGCATACTTCATTAAAAAAATATTAAGAGTTAAGCTTTTCTACCACAGGTGAATGGAAAAGCTGTAAAATATAAAATAATAAAAATAATATCAGGATCTTAGCAAATGTCTGCATTTTTCACTTTGTCTCATCACAATAAACATTGCTGACATATATTCAGGGTGCAGTGCTGTTTGGTTAATTTATTATTTCTATCATTTCAGCAGCATTTGGCTTTGGTTTTGCAGCTTTTTAATTGAGAGACTAGATGGCAGCAGAACTGCAATAAATCCACTATGTTTTCTGAAAACCTGGGGAAAAAAGCTAGCTGTATTTGTAGATTTGTAGCAGTAAGAGAAAAACATCAGAAACTGAACTTTGGAACAGTTACCGGTATATAAATTACCACCTTTTTGAATGCATGTTTAGAAAATTATAGGAGCCTCATATCTAATAGCACAGGTTGTCTGTATCCCTGGTGTCCACATTGTATGGTTTTATAGGTATTTATTTTAAGTGATAACATGCCTTATCCTACACAGTGCTAAATAAGCAGAGCGATGATTAGAGTTCTTGTAATGGCAATTGTGAATTTGTTTGCTTTTCTCAGCTTCTCCCTGTTCCACACTCAGCTATCAATTAGCAACATACAAAAATGATAGGGGTCAGGAAATGGAACACAAAGATCACCGTAATAAGGCAATTCTTGAACAAAACTATACAAACGATAACCATGCTTTCTTTAGCTTTGTTTTCTCCTGTTACATGTAAAAAAACCATGGGATTCATCTCCTAAGACAGGATTTCATACAAGATAGCAAACCATTGGGGGACAGACCCTGATCTTTAAAAGAAAAGATGAAGATCATGTTACATTATTGTCATTTTATGTTAATGCTTATGGACCATCCCACAGGTGACCTTTAGCAACCACAGAGACAGTTTTTTTTTTTTTTTTTCATGAGGACATTCTGTTTCCAGCATGGTCCTTCTGGTCTTCCAACAGTGCACCCATCTATATTGTAATCAGTTCTGTTAATCCATCTTGCTGCTAGTCATCCTTTTCTTCTCTTTCCTTCTACTTTTCCCTACATTATAAACTTCTCAACAGGGGTAAGCACTTGCATAATATGTACAAAACATAATAGTTATCCATACATCAAGTAAGAGTTCTGGTTGATTTGTCTGATGATCCATTTGATTGTCCCAAAGGTGGTGTTTTTTCAAAAGGCAACTGAACTTTCTTTGTTTTTCCTTGAAGATGTTTTATTCCTCAAAAAACAAGGACAATCCAGTTGCCTGGATCCATCTTTGCTTCATGAAACTTCTTCAAGGAAAAACAAGGAAAATCCTATGGCCTTTTGAAAAACCACCTTGGGACAACCATGACGAGGATGACAGAAAATCTCCTTAGATAGATCCATTTGGTTTTTTTTTTGTTTGTTTATTTGTTTTTTGGCTATCAAAGGTGTTTTTAGGAATCTTCTCCAACACATGGGGTGGCACGCTTTTCTATGGTATAAAGGAACTAAAACACAGGGTATTTTAGAAGACATTATATACGGGACTCTCTGTGGTTAAACCGGGAGAAGACTAAAAGGCAATGTTATTTGAAAATTCCAGTCTGGCTACCGACTATTGAAGCATTTTCTTATCCTATAATATATAAAAAAGAACAAACAGTTAGATATGGTGAAATATTGAATGAAAAGGGTGAACTTAAATCTATGCAAAAATTAGAGGAACAAGGTATAAAGATGAATTAGTTTTCATATGCGCAAATACATTCAAGGTATGACAAAGATTCTAAAACAAAAGGTTTCTATGATAAACTGACTGACTTAGATAAGATTTTGACAGGTACTGATGAAAAGATGATTAAAAATTGTATGGATATTTATTAGAAATTAAACTAGAAGAAGAACAAGTTAAAGAAACTATGATTGCTTGGGGGAAGAATTTTGGATATGGGATTGATCTAGAGAAATGGCAAAAACTGTGGTCTCAAAATTATAAAATGACAATGTCAACAGCATATAAAGAAAATTTGTATAAGATGTTTTACAGGTGGCATTTCCCCCCAACAAGAATAGCAAGAATATTCAAGAACAAATCTGAAAAATGTTGGAAATGTCATCAGATACCTGGCTCATATTACCATATGTGGTGGACTTGTGTGGATGCCAAAAAATATTGGACTAAAATCCACACATGGTTGGAAAAAATGACAAAAAAGCATATAGACTTGAAACCAGAAATATTTTTATTGGGAATTTTACCTGAAATATATAGTAAAGAATTGAAATACCTGACTGTAAATGGGATAAAATTTGGGATCTATTCTATCAATGGTTAGACAATAAAACATGGTAATGAAATATGTAGATTCTTAGAAAATAATAAATATATAAAGATGTATTCTTTTCTTATTATATCTACAAAATGATTGTAGGATAGATTTGAGATGATAATATGAACTGTCATAAAATAAATTAAGTAAAATGTGGATTATTTCGTAAAACATGAATGAATAAAAGTATAGTCAAATGACTGATTAACAATGATATTAATGTATTTAATATTTGATTGAAAATATGAGAATATATACAATGTAATTGTAATTGAAGACTACGAAATGGAAGCACAAAACAATTTGTAAACCAACCGACTGTATGTATATATATATGGAAGGTGGCTTGATGTTTTTATGTTTTGTTTTGTTTGTCTTAAAAATCAATATTTTTTTAAAAAATAAATAAATAAATAAATAAAGGAATCTTCTCCAACACCAAAGTTTAAAAGTATTAATATTCTTTTGATCTTACTTCAAAATTCAATTTTCACTTCAAAAGGGGGTCACAGGGAGGACTTCCGGTTTGTCGGCCGCGAGCGGCAGGGATTTGCGAAGCTGCGCGATCCCTGCCGCGCTAGCCGTTTTTTGGGGCTCCGACCCAGCCGGGTGCGGAGCTAGGCTGCCCTGCAGGGGCAGCTGAAGGTAGGGGGATCCGGAGAAGGGACTGGGGGTGTTGCAGACCCCCTCCCTGGCCGGCAGAACCCCCTTTTCCCAGGACGGTGCAGCGGCGGTCCGTAATGGCCGCCACAAAGAAGCTGGCAGCCGGGTAAGAATGCGCAGGAGGAAGTGGAGAAAGTGATTGAGAGGAGAAAGTTTTCTTGGCTCCTAGGACTTTAAGACATATTTAATAAAATTCCTGAAAAGTATGACTTTCTGAATAATACCTGCCAGAAGAGAAAAAAGCGGCTGCTTGAAGGTGCTGAAAGGATAGCTTTCCTCTTTTCCCTACGGAATAAATAACTGGATATTAAGAAACCTATTTTTAGGTGGAAATTGGTTTTAAGCGATGAGTGGGGAGAGAGGATTAAAAAGAAAATATTTGTATGCTAAGATTTGTTGGAGCAGATGCCTTAAGGATTTGAAGACTAGAATATACTGTAACAAGACTTTAAACAGATTTGGACTTTCTTTCTCTTTGATTGATATCACCCAGAAGGAGAAAGTGAGAACTCTGCCTTGGTTTGGACTGATTGATAACTTTGGGACTGTTTTATCTTTTTTATTTTCTTTTGAATATTCTGGTTGTTGTAAGAAGAAAGAAGGAGAAAAGAAAAGAAAAAGATTTATAATGGCTCTTTCTGTTGAGGAACTAAGAAAAGAATATGAACAAGCAAAAAAAAAATGGTAAAGATGGTGTGGAAGAAGCTTTCCTTTTCTTAGAAATGGCGCTTATTAATTATCAACAAACATTACAACAGATGAAGACAGCAGAGGAACAAGAAAGAAAGGAAGGAGCCATCTTTAATGAATTTCAGAATTTGATCCAGAAAAAAAGAAGAAGAGAAAGAAAAGAAAAGAAGAGAAAAGAAGAAAACTAAAGGTTTAAGGACTTAAGATCTAAAAAAACATTTAAGAAAGGGAAAAATAAAGTGCAAAACCAATATGATGATTGTAAACAAAGGGGAAAAGAAATACGACAGAGAAGGGAAGCCGGTAAGGCAGAGGCTAGAAGAAGGGGGGAGAAAGGTTTGTTGGGAAAAGAAAGAAAGGGAAAAGGTGGAGAAAAGCTACAACGTTTTGAAATTAAATGGAAAAAGGAATTTTTTATGGATAATGGATAAAGTAAAAAGATTTTGCAAGGTACATAAGATGAGATGGTAGTATTGCAATGGTTTAAGAGTTGATAAGAGATTAAAATGTTAAAATGTTTAAAAATGATTGGTTTTAAAACTTAATAATAGGAGGGGTTTAGAATATTGTTTTAATTAAAGAGTTTAATAAAATTATGGTATTGATGTTATTATGAAATTTTTATTATAGTATTTCTTTTAATATTTGGATTTATTCTCTAATTATGCACTTAATTGTGTTGGATGTATTAGTTAGATAGAATGTACCAAGCAAAATCTGATTGGGTATTAGATATTATTTTAAAGATTAATTTGATTAACTTAGGGGGAGATAGAAAGGCATCATACTCTGATTAATGATTTCAGGAGAAACTGATTTTCTTTTTTTTTTATAAGGGATGAGACAAAGGATGATAAAAATGGACAAAAGATACAAATATAATGATTTAAACTAAGATGATTAATTAAGGTAGAATTAAGAAGTGTGAAATATGTGGAGAAGTTAATATAGAAGGCTTAGAATGGTAAATAAAATAAGTAATGATATGTAAGATGAGCATGAATATAATTGAAGTCCATGAAGAGAGAGACACCTGGGTCCAAGTTACTTTCCAAAAGATATTTTTTTATGTTTTGTGTGTTGTGTGTATATGTCTTTTTGGGGGAGAATTGGTAAAAACTTGTAGAAATATAGAATGAGAATAATGGTAACTAAGTCAGAAAGAAACAGATGAAATAATAATAATGATATTGAATAAGAGTAAAGAGAAGTAAAGAGAAATTGAATAAGAGGTTTTGGTATATTATATGGAAATGGTTTAAAACAGAATCATAATTTATCTGACTTGTTAAATTTACAAGGGAAAAAGTTTAAACATGTAATGAATAATGATAATTTGTGTGTTTTAAAAATTAATAAAACTTGTTTTAAATAAAAGGGGGTCACAGGGAAAACCATTGCCTGTGCATATCTGATCTTTGTAGATATAGATACAACCTGGCATCTAGGTATATTTTCCAAAATCTTCATTGCTATTTGATGAAGTGCTAGTTTGTGGTTTAATTCTTGATTTGTCTTTTTTTCAACTATTGATAATTGATAGTTAGAAATCACTTGCCATTTCAATATCTTCATCATCAGTTGCTGTATCTGTCACCTTTCATTTGGTTTTCTGTATATTTCATCTTAGCATTTTTTTTTACCATGCTCTGTGTCTTTCATTCCTAGAGCTTGCAGATAATTTGAATTTTCAGCTCTCAAAGTAATCTCATCAGCGTATCCCAGGGATTGATGTTTCTTGCTCCTGTTTTAAAACCAATCTCACCTTCCCCCAATCTAGCTTCTATCAATCTATAGAATATTTCACATATACTCTAGGTTAAATCATTCATCATTTTATATTGTTCTACTGTGTGGTTTTCTTGGTAAACAAAGCAGTAGTTTATCCTTTCCTTTTCCTGTGCACTACAACATAATTCCTTTGTTGTTCTCATAAAGTGATCGGCCATCTTCAGCATCTTCTGCACAATATAGGTGTCTGCTTGCTTAAACTTGGTAGCTGGGATAAGCTTCATACTAGGGCAATCTTACTGTAATTATGTACTCTATTTGGAAAATGATCCCGGGAGTCTTCACACATCCCTCCCAGGAATATCACCTCTCCCAATTGTCCCTCAAACACAATTAGCCAGAACAGCATAATTTGTGGAGAGGTAGATTGATATTTACCCACTTTTTGTCTTTTCAAATATCTTTGACAATTTTCTCTCTTCAAATAACTTCAAACAATTACACCATTGACAGGGGAGAGATGTGCCTTCAGTCTTACAAGATTGATATCAGCCTAGAGGGAGAAGTCCAGATAGGAAGCACACCCAGATGAACTAATTCTACTTCATGGCAAGGTTACATAAACAAGTCTGAAGGTACATTTCTCCCCTGTTGCTTTTACAGATGGAGAAACTAGGGAGGGTCTCTTCTGAGGCATTTACTATATTCACATTCCTTTTATAGGCTAGGATGCCTGTTGTCCAACCATTTCCCTGGCTATGGCTCTTCCTCCAGTCTCCCAAGGTCATTCCCTTCCACATACCATTACATCTGTATTATTTTATTCAGATAAAGACCTGAATTCTATGTAATTTGGGGGTTCTGGGCCCCCTATGAAATATATTGTTTTAATGTAAGGATCCCAATAGGCTATTCATTTAATGTGCAGTCTAAGACCTCTTTCTTTCTTATACCATCAACATTCAAATAATATACATGTCATGTCTCATATACAATATGCACCTATTCTGTCTTGTACAATCTCTTATTAGTTTTTTTTTCTTGGATTAAACTGCCATGTTTGATTTTTGTACTGATTTTTATACTGAAGGTGTACTTTTACACTTCCTATTCATATTTTTTTTCTTGCTGAACTAGTTATCGGGACCATTTCTTTCTGTGCAATACTTAGAAGGTATAGCAAATTCCTGCCTACCCCCTGCAGGCTCCTCCCTTAATACCAGAGGATTGCCATAATTACCAGCCAAGCCCTCAAGTAACATATAGAAATGAAAGAAAACATTACAACTTATTCAGTTTCTGTCTATTCTGCATGGTGTGCCTATAAAGGCTTTACTTGCACCCTTCCTTTTTCAAAGGTAAAGCTTTCCTTGTCCAGATATATATAACTCTAGGGCACGGTGCTCATCTCCATTTCCTGGCCTAGACAGCCAGCATTGTTCAAAGACATTTTTTATAGTCATGTAGTTACCATGACTACAAAGATGCATGGAACACTGTTACTTTCCCACTGAAGTGGTACTTATTAATCTACTCACATTTATATGCTTTTGAACTGCTAGGTGGGCAGGAGCTGAGGCAAGGCCCTTTGGTAGTGCTTGGGTTTTGAACCTCGACTGTCAGCTTTCCAGCTGACAAGCACAGTATCTTTGTGGAGAGGTAGCCATCGTGCCCCCTGCTTCTTTTTTACACAAGATCAAAAATTCACATTTCATTTTTGCCTTACATAAACAGATGCTTCCTAAGGCTTTAGCTCCAGTTAAAAAATGATCTTGTGTTGAAACATCCAGAATTCTAAGCATCTCTCTCTCTCTCTCCATCTTCCACACAGGTAAATGCACACAAAAACACACACAAACACAGTAAAAGAGAGAGAGCAAATTGAGTTTTTGTATTTGATTAAGTCAGAGCAAATGTTTTTGCTAAGACTATACAGATCATGGACTACACAGAGGCCAGAAGGGGAAATAGGGCAATTTGTGATGTTTGAAAAGGCAAAAATAATCCATTTTTGCTCCAAAATGAAACAAAACAACAAATGGGCTAAACATTGGCTCTACTGACTACAGACGTAGTCTGAGGGATGGAAAAGGGGGCATATGCAAACTTAAGGGATGTCCATGGATTAAACATATTTCTACACTATACTGAACAATACATTTTGAATCTATAGGAGGAAGGGAAGTAGATTACTTCAAAGCATCCTTTTCAACAGAAACATGTATGCATCAATATGTTTTACCTTACTCTTCTCTGACTTTGGGAAAAATCAAATACCACACGATGACTGAATTCATAAATCAATTCTGTAAAATGTTGGTTTTGAAGTCTAAGTTTTTTCAGCCTTTGTAGAACTTCAAAAAATAGAATATCAAAAAATATATCAAAACCCTGGACTGAGTTGGGTCAGTAATAACAACATTCCCTTCCATGTTATTTTCTGAGAAAGTAAAGAACTTTTGTCTTTCTTAGGAGGAACAGGCATGATGACACAACATGATGAAAAAAATGGCAAGGGTTTATTTATTTTTTTATTCTTCTTTGTTATCTTATCTTTATTGTTCTGACTCTGTTTTGTTTTCTTTTTTATAGTGTTAAAATTAGCCCTGTAATATCTGGTGATCATGAGATCATTCTTTCCTAGGTGATTTTGACATGTGATATTATAGATACTCACACAATAAATCTTTAATCTTGTTAAGAAAATAGCAGAGTTCTAGAATACCCTACACAACTAATTAATATACTACTGGGAAATTAATTAAAAAGTGGTGAGCTCTGATGAAGGATAACATTCATCCTTCACACATTAGCTGTTATACAAATGAACAGGGGAAAGTGCATTCTGGAAAAAAATATAGAGATGTGTTAAATGATTATGTGACTTTCTGAAAGAAAACAAAAAAGGGGGAAAGAAGTAAAGACAGAACTTTCCAATCTTTTTGTGGTTTTGAAATGTATAATCTTAAAAAATCATAGATTTCCTAGACAAAGCATTTTGTACAGGAATAAATCCACAGAATCTATGGATTTATTCCTGTACAGAACTATGGATTTATACTCTACATAAATGACCTCTGTGATCATATTAAGAGCAACTGCGTCCTCTTCGCTGACGATGTACAGCTATTCAACACAACCGACAATACTGCTACCCTTCAAAAAGACCTCGACTATGTATCAGAATGGTCAAGCAAATGGCAACTTCAAATCTCAACAAATAAATGCTCTGTCTTACATATTGGCAAAAAAACAGAAAATAAAATACAAGCTGAATAGTCAAGACCTTGTTGATGACCCAAACTCTGTCAAGGACCTTGGAGTACTCATCTCTAGTGATCTAAGTGCTAGAGCCCTCCCTCTTTCCTTCCTTCCTTTCTCCTTCAAGCCACTTTTTTAGATTTTGCCAATGCCTGTACAAGTAGTTTGTCATTGCTGCCTTTCTAGGGATGAGAGAGACTGACTGGTCCAATGACCCCCAGCTAGCTTTATGACTAAAATGGGACTAGAACTCACAATCTCTCAGTTTCTAGTCTGATGCTTAACTTGATGCTTAACCACTACACCAAAACTGACTCTTGTCAAATATTTCTACTCAAATTGCCTACACTGATGTTTATTTGTTGCTCTTGAATTATACTCTTTGTACTGTTGAACCATTGCCTTTTGGCTATCTTTAAAAATAAAGCATTATTTACAAAAAGGGGTTTGGTGATGCCAAACAATGATTTCTCTAGAAGTAAATCCATGCATTGAGTAGCATTTGAAAGATGTGTGTGTATTTCTTTGTAGACATGCTCTCAAGTGTTGTACTCTTACCTTAACAAATACTACAAATGTCCTTACCAATAATGTAGATACTTTATCATATAGATAGACAGACATACAAATAGATGAGATGATAGACAGGCAGATGATAGATGGATGGATATAGATAGATAGATAGATAGATAGATAGATAGATAAATGCCAGATAGAGTATGAAGCTTCTAATAAAGTTGTGAATATCAAATGCTGGTTTCTGGAAGCTACCATAAAATCAGATAAGAAAATAGGACATTATTGGGGGATAACATGTAATAGATAAGTCCTCTGAACAACCTGTTCTTGTTTTAACAACAGCTTGCACTGTAAATATTAACACGTAATGCTTTTCATAGTCTGGAGATAAATGTTTCCAGCTGATTATATCAGAAGATTAAGCTGATATTAAAACACAGGAGCAAGGAGGGAACTGTCAACATGTTGGCAACCCTAAATAAATGGTGATGATGAATGAGAAGAATTTCAAACAGCTGTAATTTTGGACTGTGTGCAGTTAGGAGAAAATTCTTTATCCTTATGTAGAGAATGATTCTCTTAAACAGGTGCACACAGCTGGAGGGGTTATTCTTTTTATATATTCTATAAAAAAGAATAATTTTATTAGTATGTTTTTGGCTAACTGCTAGAACATGTCTAATTTGATGTGGAAAACTTTCTTTTTCAATGGGCATTCTGCTATTGTTGATTTTATTAAGAGGCTTTCTTCTTCTGACCAATTGTACATGATTCACTGTAATTTCAAAGAGATAGTAGAATGGAGTAGCAGAAAGGAAGTTAAGTGCACTCTTAAAAATCAGAATTGTGGGGAGGGGAACACAAAAGAAATGTATTAGTTCCCCTCCCCTCCTCTCCCCTCTCCCCTCCTTTCTTTTCTTTTCTTTTCTTTTCCTTTCTTTTCTTTTCTTTTCTTTTCTTTTATTTTCTTTTCTTTTCCTTTCCTTTCCTTTCCTTTCCTTGACAAGTTAAATTCAGAGGAAGTTGTGACCAACACAATTGATGACTTTGGTTTTTGTGTGAGAAAAATAACAATATTAACATATAATTAAATGCATTCAATAACAACCATGCAAATTGAGAACTACCAGGTCTGAGCTGCAAAAATCCAGATTATCTATTAGTTGGCAGCAAGGAATATAAACAATCTGATTATTTATTGCTATGTTTGTAAATAGTTATGAAACTTACATATGATACTTCAACTAAATTTCTTTTAGCCTTATTTCTACCTGTTGGTTTTATGAGTTCAAAAAAGGTCTAAATTCTATATTCATGCATGATCAGATGGGTTGCTGTAGACTAGAGTAAATGTCATATTTTAATTGCTCATTTTAATTATAAGAAACTGCAGGTGCCTTATCTTCACTCCTTCAGTGTTCAGTTAATACTGTAATTTATTGTTTCTCAAAGTCTTCCATGAACCTTAGTCACATCCCAATTTTTATTCATAGAACTTTGCCCCCTGGACTTCTGGAGAAGAATGGCAGACAGAAGACAGTTCTGCATAAGCAGAGTTGATGGTTGCAACTAGGAACAGGAGATGAGCAGTTTGGTTCCTTCGACCCCTCTGGGCAGAGAAGACATGAGATCAGTCAAGCTGTGCTCCATATCAGGGGTTGCCAACCTTTTGGATCTCAGGGACAAAAAACTCATAATTTTAAATCCCAGGGACTACTAACCAGTTCTGTGGGCATGGCCTAATTTGTGGGTACGGCTTTGTGGTCACGTGACTGACTGGGCATGGTTTGTATGTAAATATTAGAAATATTTATATAAATATTGATTTTTTCATAAAAAAGAGCAACTTTTACTCAAAATCAGGCAAAGCAGGCAGGCAAATTGAGTTGCTTACAGAATCACAGATTCATTCAGAGATCTATCTATCTGCCATTGGCTAGCTCAGTCTGTCACATAAAATTTGCTTGCAAGCAAACGCATAAAATTTGCTAGCCATGAGTCTGTACTGAATAATAGAAACTTCAGTCCTAAGGGAGGTTCGGCTCTGCTTAAAAGCAGAGCCAAACATTTAAAGACTAGCTGGAAAGCAAGAAATTCAACCATTTCCTGTTTCCTAGCTAATCTAAATTTCCTGGCACAGCAGAACAGATGATGGACAGAAAAAGGAAAAATAGCAACTTAGCTGGCAAGTTTGCTGGGTAAGGAGTGAGTGGGCGGGGATAGTTTCCGTGGGCCATGTGGGCTGTGCAGCCTTGTGTTTCTGTGCAGCCTGGATTAATTGCTTTGGGGGAGTGCTCTGGGGGCCCACTAAAATTTTCTCATGGCCACCAGTGGGCCACGGCCCACCAGTTGGCGACCACTGCTCCATATGATTACTTCTCACAAGGATATTGCAGAGCAGTGGCCTCCAGACAGTGTGAGAACCAAGAGATGAAGGAATTTACCAAACTTGCTCTGGCTGCAACCAGAGCTTCCAAAGGACACTAAATTCTCATGTCTTTTGCTAGTCACTTTTCAGAAATTACCAATTAACTACTTTAAAGAGGTTAGACATCTTCCGAATCATAAGACTGGAAGCATCACATGAGTGTCTTTAATTTTTAATGTGTAAAAAGAAAATTGTTTCCTTAAAAAGCTTTAACATTAAAGGATTCATGCTGCTTATATGAAGCAGATGAATAGGTCATGAAAAAGGTAATACAGGTACGAATGTACCTCAGGTATTTCCCTTTGGGGGGGGATGGCTGTTTACACCTTTTCCACTGGGTAAGATTTTCATCTATTTCATGAGAAAAAGCAGAAGAAATGCAACAAATGATGGGAAACCTGGTAGTGTAAACAGAAAGGAAGCATTGGATTAATATAGATAATTGGCTAACATACTATTTTATCAGCAAACCATACAGAGCAGTTTTGAGTAGGTCACCTCTGTTTTAGCTTAATATACCTCATTAGTTTGGCAGAGTAGTTTGTTTTGAAAGAATCCAGTCTGAGCTGATTTTGACAGAAGGGAGGGAAAAATGAACAAACAAAATAAAGGCATGGAAACACACTGAATATTCACATTTCCTAGTTTACACCTATTTTCTACCCAGGAAGACGTGTATTTCGTTGTACTGCTTGGTGTTTTTATTCATTTCACTGCCAGCAGAGAGATGGCCTAGATCCAAAGTTTCCTTTCAGTGCTGAAGAAAAGCATCACATAAATGCTGAAGGAAGAGTCTTTGGTTATCAGCCTATTGCTTTCATTGCTTCATGCTCTCCATTTCTTCCTTGAGTTGAGTTAACTCCTTATGATTTTTTTGACACATCCACATAGTTTCTATTGCAGTTTACAATTTCCTTGACCCAGGAATTATCTTGACTTCATAGTTCTTATAACCCTGGGATTTTCTACAGGTGAAACTCGAAAAACTAGAATATTGTGCAAAAGTTCATTTATTTCAGTAATGCAACTTAAAAGGTGAAACTAATATATGAGACAGACTCATTACATGCAAAGCAAGATAGTTCAAGCCGTGATTTGTCATAATTGTGATGATTATGTCTTACAGCTCATGAAAACCCCAAATCCACCATCTGAGAAAATTAGAATATTACATGCAATCAATAAAACAAGGATTGTACAAAGAACAATATTGGATCTCTGAAAAGTATAAGCATGCATATGTACTTAGTACTTGGTTTGGGTCCCTTTTGCAGCAATACTGCCTCAATGCAGTGTGGCATGGAAGCTATCAGCCTGTGACACTGCTGAGGTGTTATGGAAGACCAGGATGTGTCAATAGTGGCCTTCAGCTCTTCTGCATTGTTCGGTCTCATGTCAAATGCCCCATAGATTCTCTATGGGGTTCAGGTCAGGGAGTTTGCTGGTCAATCAAGCACAGTAATCCCATGGTCACTGAACCAGGTTTTGGTGCTTTTGGCAGTGTGGGCAGGCGCCAAGTCCTGCTGGAAAATGAAGTCAGCATCCCCATAAAGCTCATCTGCGGATGGAAGCATGAAGTGCTCCAAAATCTCCTGGTAGACAACTGCATTGACCCTGGATTTAATGAAGCACAGTGGACCAACACCAGCAGATGACATGGCTCCCCAAATCAACACAGACTGTGGAAATTTTACACTGGACTTCAAGCATCTTGCAGTGTGTACCTCTCCATTCTTCCTCCAGACTCTGGGTCCTTGGTTTCCAAATGAGATGCAAAAGTTGCTCTCATCAGAAAAGAGGACTTTGGACCACTGACCAACAGACCAGTTCTGTTTTTCTTTAGCCCAGGTAAGATGCTTCTGACGTTGTTTGTTGTTCAGAAGTGGCTTGACAAGAGGAATATGACATTTGAAGCCCATGTCCAGGATCCGTCTGTGTGTGGTGGCTCTTGATGCACTGACTCCAGCCTCAGTCCACTCCTTGTGAAAGTCCCCAACACTTTTGAATGGCCTTTTCCTGACAATCCTCTCCAGGCTGCGGTCATCCCTGCTGCTTGTGCACCTTTTTCTTCCACACCTTTCCCTTCCACATAACTTTCTATTAATGTGCTTTGATACAGAACTTTGGGAACATCCAACTTCTTTTGCAATTACCTTTTGAGGCCTTCCCTCCTTATGGAAGGTGTAAATGATGGTTTTCTGCACAACTGTCAGGTCAGCAGTCTTTCCCATGATTGTGATTCCTACTGAACCAGACTGAGACACTATTTAAAGGCTCAGGAACCCTTTGCAGGTGTTATGGCTTAATTAGCTGATTAGAGTGGGACACTTTGAGCCTAGAATATTGAATCTTTTCACAATATTCTAATTTTCTGATATTGTGGATTTGAGGTTTTCATGAGCTGTAAGCCATAATTATCTCAATTGTGACACATCACGGCTTGAACTATCTTGCTTTGCATGTAATGAGTCTATCTCATATATTAGGTTCACCTTTTAAGTTGCATTACTGAAATAAATGAACTTTTGCACAATATTCTAATTTTTCGAGTTTCACCTGTAGTGTGTCTCATGAACTAGGACCATCTTTGCTTATTTTTTTGAGATCAGGGTTGGTTTAAGTGTTCATAGAACTTCTTTCCTGAATGTAGGTGTGTTTGTCTGTATTTAATGCCCAGAAAATGTGCTTCTGTATTCTTTGTGGAGATACAGAAAGAGGAAGGTCCTGAAGCTTTACTTTTTGTCACATTAAGCTATAGGCAGATATGAAATGAAATTGGTATGTTCCAATAGAAGAGAATATCTCTAGCTCAGGATTAAACTGTGGAGTCTCTGATGCTCTCTGGACTTAGTTATTTGCTTGCAGATATTTGATTATATGGTGCATATCATTACTGCTAGTGAGTGTGGGGCTTGTTTCTGTTGGGAAAACAGGGATTTTTACAACCCTGTAATCCCTTTTATTGTGGAGAAGTTGGGACAACTGAATGGACCTGAGCATTTACTGGCCAGATACCCTTCTTGACACCTATGCAGAGTGCACAGCAGATATTTTCTCTTTGCACCCTGATAGAGAAACATCTGTCACTGCCTTGAATTGAATTCTCAACCTCCTGATTATAAGGCAAGCATCTCTACCTCTAAGCCATTGAGAGCAACAGGAAAGAACAGAAAACAAACCTTACCCTCACCAGCACTGACAATGGGTTATAAAATGTATGCAAACCACCAAGGACTCCACAAATTGATATGTCCCCATCCAAGAGACATGAGTGATTTCCTCCCACCCCATGCTATCATGGAAAAGTTCTATCATTTTGCAGAGCTTCCCTTTCTTCTGTTGTATTCTACATTTCCACCACATGTATAGTTGGAGGGTACTTATATTGCAAGTGTACACATGTATATGGTTTTATTTATGAGTTTCTTTATTAGAAATAAAGTTGTCATGTATTGCATTAGAACTGTACAAAGTCTTTGGAAGAAGCGCTTTGAGAACAGATGGAAGTATCTGGTGATTTTCAAATCTGTAATGGGCTGCCTCTCCCACTTTACAAGCCATGTCCCACCAAACAGGTCATTCAGGCAGATGCAGCACTTATTACATTCTAATAGGAGTTAATTGGCTACCACCTTCTTTTTTTCTTCCTCTCAATTAGGGCTTTAAAGATGCCAAGTCAGATGATCACTAGATGGCAGCACAACATTACATTAAATTAGTGTTTCCCAAACTTAGCCACTTTTATGATATGTCGATTTCAACTCTCAAAATTCCCTAGGCTGGGGATTTCTGGGAGTTGAAGTCCACATATCTTAAAGTTGCCGACTTTGAGAAACACTGTACTCAACTAATTCTTTTCTATCATCTAGGGCTTGTCTGGCTTTTTGATGACCACATATGATAACCCTAATTAGAAACAATGAATATACTTTTTCTTTTCCTATAGGTTGCAAAAGAGCTGGACTAACAATATATTTGTATATCAGTATGTCAAGACGTGGGCCTCCTGAAGGATATGTTATAGATTACCTCTCCACCCAGACCCTGAGAATTTAATTGGCATCAAAATAACTATTTAAAATTGTATTTTATTAAACTATGCAACAGAAACATATATGAATGTTAGATTTTAAAAAGTACACTTCAAGGAGGAAATGTGAACAAGAATACATTCGATTGGCTCATCAAAGATGGAAATTAAGCCACATAAATAAGCTAACACTGGGAGAAAACCATGCAATTGATCTCAAACAAAATACAACCAAACATATCTCTAATCTAATCCTTCACTATATCTATAAATCTGGATTAATCTTCCATAGAACTATCGGATCTGCTTTGCAAGAAATCACATGACCCAAGAATTAGAATTCTCTTTGTCTTTTTGTTTTAATAGTTCTCTGAATTTGCACTCTAGAGCTGATTATTTTATTCCTGGACTGGGATCCCCTTCCCTTCTCTCCCTCCCTCCCTCCCTCCCTCCCTTGTTACTGGATAACATCAAACAACAGCAAGCCTCCCATCCATTCTTTCTTCCTATTTAATTTCCCATCCTATTTAATTTCAAAGGGGGGTGGGGGTGAACTTATACTTGCTCAGGGATTTAGACAACTCATACATTTCTTTAATAGAACTAGAAGGGATTAATTCATAGTCAATAAAGAACCCCACAGAACTCTAGAGCTTTCTTAGTTAGAGGTGCTCATTACAGCATTGTTAAATCAGTTGTAGTTTTTCGAGGCTGTTATGCTGCTTTAGACCATGTTCTTGCATACATAATCCACTTCACTTTTTTCCCCAAAGGATTTGTATCTCCCAATTATAGTCTATTTTCATTGCTGTCATCTTTATATTTCCTTATTTCTCAGCATCCTTAGTGAGAAAAGATAAACATTGGTCTCTTTTCTTGAGCGAATATTGAGACTTAAACCATAAATAATGATTTCGTTTTCCTTGCAATGAGAAGAAGCAGGAGGACGTGTTATTATAATAATAGCCAATAACTGATTTATCTGAATCAGTACAGTAAACATATTTTTCTGCAGAGGATTAGTTTAAATATTTTAAAAAAGCTATTTGGGGAAGAAATCTGAAATTAATCCTTAATTTGCATTTTTATAAATCAATGGAAAAGCATCAAGAATTTTAGCAAACATCTGCATTGCATTTCTAAACATATCTTTGGATACATTTTCTCCCTAGCATCAGATTTCAGCTAGAGATAGCAAAACCAAATCCAAACAAAAATATTAAGCTTGGTATATTTAAGGTTTGAATGAAGGTGATATTGGTTTTATACACACTGCTTCTTACTAGAACAGACAACCAACCATTAGGCAGGAGAAGACAGTGTATTATCCCTCAGTCATCCTACATGCAACTCCAGGGCAGGTTTTTTTGCTCCACTTCCAAAGTACATTTTCCCATATTATGTTATATTCATGTTTTCATGAAACTCCTGCCATGTGTCTATCAGTTCATTGCAGGCTAACCCCAGCCATTCATTAGTGGCATCACAGGGGAAGGAATGCCGCTTCCACTTAATCAATGCTTACCATGCTTTCTAATGTAGAATAGAATAGAATTCTTTATTGACCAAGTATGATTAAGAGCTGTGGTGGTGCAATGGTTAGAATGCAGTATTGCAGGCTGCTGACTGCCAATTGTTGGCAGTTCGGCAGTTCGATTCTTACTGTCTCAAAGTTGCCTCAGCCTTCCATCCATCTGAGGTCAATAAAATGAGAATCCTGATTGTTGAGGGAAATATGCTGACTTGGTAAATTGCTTAGAGCAGGCTGTAAAGCCCTGTAAAGCAGTATATAAGTGCTATTGCTCAGTTCTATCAGATACACAAGGAATTGTACCTACAAGCAACAAATGATAATCATGATCATACTCATAAAATACAATCATCATAAATCATAAGATACAACACTCAGTGATAGTCATAGGATACTAAATAAGCAATCAACATAAATCATAATATGGTACTAAATCATAATACGATACTAAATAAAAACAATCAATATAAATCATAAGATACAAACAACAAAATTATAGTCATAAGAAGCTAAGAAAATAACTAATAGGAAAGATGAGAAGGATAATAGTAATATAACCCTACTAGGTGTTTTGACACCCTACGGTTGTAAGACATATTGTGGGAATTAATTGTTTAGCAGAGCATGGAGGAAAATCTGTCCTTGTGTCTAGTTCTTTTGGCATGCAATGCCCTATAGGGTCATCTTGAGGGAAGAAGTTGAAGCATTTTATGTCCAGGATGTGAGGAGTCTGCAGATATTTTCACCACCTTCTTTCTGGTTTGTGTAGTATACAAGTCCTCAGTGGAAGGCAGGCTGGTAATATTGTTTAATATAGTCTTTTTAAAAATCATAGATGCTACAATGGGTGTAATTCTTGCAAATAGAAGGTAGCTGGGATTATAACTCAGCAAAAACATTTTAATTACTCCTTTCCCAGCTTTATATTCCTTCCTTCCTTCCTTCCTTCCTTCCTTCCTTCCTTCCTTCCTTCCTTCCTTCCTTCCTTTTTTCCTGACCATTTCACCATTATTTTAGTCACTAGAGGCAGAAGGGTTTAATTTCCAGCTCCAAACTGCCGACACCTAACATAGGAAACATCTTAGCATGTTCCTTTTGGGAGATGTCCTACCTGGATGACTACTAGGTTCATCATGCAGAAAAAGGTTCTTCTCACTCTTCTATCTTTCTTTCTGCAGGAAATGGCTGAAAGGACTTTAATCAGATTTAAACAATATGATTGCTTTGCTTCAGTCCTAAATGTGTGAGAGAACACTGTTTCTTTGCAGAACAAGCTTGAAAGGGGATGCTTCATTTGAATTTTGTTGAAATGAAACACTCCTTTGAAACTTTACCAATTCCTCACTTATTTATTTGAAAGGTGATAGTCAGGAGAGAGTTGAAATTTGTCAGGTTTGCACTGTAATCCAACACTATCAAGGCATCCCTCTCATTTTATTCAGGAAATCAAAGATTTTACATATTGTTCTATATTAAAGCCCTGATCAGGTTAAGAATTATTTGTATTTGAAGTATGTTTCTTTGTGGATAGTCTAAGCGGAAAATGGAAATTGTGCATGTCACTCCTAAATGTATTCGTCAGTCAGATCTAAAAACGTGTAGAGCAGTTTGATCTACAGAAGTCGATAAATGAAGAATTTCGTGACTAGACTAAGCTAATAGAAAAACTCAGTTTGTGAAGCAATTGGAAATACTGGCAATTGTTCCTTCTATTCTGACTGGCCTATGGAATTATGTCTGTATCAGATTGATTGGAGACTACAAATTCCAGTGGGTTTTAGCACATTGTCTTAGCATCTAATGCATGCAATTTGCATCAGCACCTAAGCCACGCAACTTTAAAACTCTTATGGTTTAGCAGGATTGCAGTTTTTAAATGCCTAAAATATATGACACTATGGTCCTCAGTTAAAAGGTAAAGGCAATTGTATCTGATCCTTGCTTTAAACATTAGCAGGAACTTGAGGAGTATGGTTTCCTTAAAGCATGATAAGCAATCTTTAAAAGACCAGAATGAGACTTATTGTTTGGGGATTTGAGAGCCATGATGACATCAATGGGTGGGTGGATAAATTCATATAGCTAAGCCCAACATTGTGTGTTTTTCTGTGGGAATCATTTGTGATTTGTTTGTAAGGCTTGTCCAAATACTTTTGGAGACTTCCTACTTCAAAATGGTCAGAAATCACCCAACTAAATTGGGAAGGAAGGAAAGAAGGAAAGGAAAGGGAAAGAAGAAGGAGAAGGGAAAGAAAGAGAAAGAGAAGGGGGAAGTACATAGGAGCTATTTTTTCTGTTTTCTATTGTATAGTTTGCCTCCTATGTCTGGATCAACTTTGTGCCTTCTGTATCAGAATCCAGAGTCCAGAAAATAAATTGTGAGAAAAAAATGTGCCACCTTTAGTTTTAGTGTTTATAAATAACAAAAAAGGATCCTTACTATTATTTTGCTCATGCTGGTGCTTAATCTGAGAATAAATAATGACATTAACTACTTGCTTCATTTCTTTTTTGGAATAGCTGTAGTGATTTGCTAGTGTTGGTGGCACATTGGCCTTATTTTCTCCAATACTTCATCTGTTGTCCATGCTGCTTTAGCCCATATTGATTTTAGCAGACCCACAACATGATTTGCATTTCAAATAAAAGGAATCAAATATCTTTATTATGGTCTTTGACTAGCCTTTATAGTAGGAAAAGAGAAATAGTTTGGTACAGCAATTCACTATTGGGAAAAAAAGAGAAAATGGTGACTTTTGCACCATTCTATGAGTTGAAAAAATATTATATTATTATATTATAATATAATATTATAATAGATGCTCAAACTGCTAGCCATCATTACCAAAAGAACAGGGAGATTGCTCACCAAAATGAAATCACCATTGCTTCTGAGTTGTATAGCCAAATGTTACATAGCCCTCTGTTGTAGGGTATACATAACATCCAACCCTAAGCAACTACACATATGTCTTTTCAAGAATCTGCTTTGACATCCTCCCATTAGGACTGCTGACAGAAAGATTTCTTGGCATTCCTTATTTATAGAAACTTTGTCCTTGTGGATCCAGAGAAGCAGATATTCTTGATGTCCTTTTTTGATGCACTGAGACACGCAATTCCCAATCATCTCTAAATTGGAAGATCATACTAATAAATGGTATATCTGTTACTTTTTATGATTTGCTAACTCTTCACTCATATTCAGGTGACTTGATATTCTCTTTGCTTTCTGAAAGTCTATCTGACATATTGCATGTTAATTTCAACCAGTCTTCTGAGCTAAAGTATTAATATGACATAAAATAAATGTGTGGCTAGGATTCATTTTATTGTAATTCTCAATTATCTTTTATGATACTGTGATTCTGGGTTTGTTTCATGAAGAGGGGGAAAAAACCAATAGCATAGATGGGAGACACTTAAGTGATGCTATTTTTTCCCTTCCCTAGATATTGCAGTTAAATAAATTCAGCATTGTTTAAGTATAATGTCAGTTTGCGTAACATTGTACATTACATTCTAAGCAATGTTGGATCTTTGCTGATTGCATTACAACATTGTTGTGTGCTCTTTTCCTCCCTGAGCAATTCCAGTATACTGTCTTACAAGATCGATTCCTTTAAAATAGACAACCAGGCAGCCTCTATACTTTCTCGATTACATCACTCTTAAGCCCCAGTCAGCAGGTACAAAATGCCAACTGCTTACCTCTTAATAGATTTTAATACCCATCCATCCTCTTAACTAGCAGATGACAAAAGAGAGGCAGGCAGGAACTTAATGCAGCTAAAGGATGTAAAAAGATTTCCTATCTCTTACTGCTTACTTCAAACTTATATTGCTAGTGATAGCAAGAGCTCACTTGATACCCATGGAAAGCAATCTTGTTTAACATGTATTTATTACAAAGTGTTTTTCTATTTCTTATGAGTGCTTTTATAGGCAGTTTCTTTTTTAAAAAAATAGGAACTTACAAAAGTGACATGTAATAAACCATGTAATACTTCTAATACACATGTACATCATAGGAATATACTTGCTTGGCATCTCTTATCTCCAAAAGTTAATCCTAAACTTATTTTCACTAATTTTCTAAATAACAAGGAAAGCACTGATCTTATTTCTAGAGGGAAACTCTGACTACTAACTTTGAGTCCCTTCCACCATAACCCAATGGAAAATAGAGGGGACTTTTTCTATGATTTTTGTATTGGGGATGGGACATTCAGGTTTGAGTAAGTGGCATAGACATAGACTGCTCCAAAGCCGTGCAGGTGTTTAAAAGTTATATTACATTATAAAAAAGATGTTGAGAATCTAGAAAAGGTACAGAGAAGAGCAACCAGGATGATTAAGGGACTAAGGCATATGAAGAACGGTCACAGGAACTAGGCTTGGCTAGTCTAGTAAAAAGAAGGACCAGGGGAGACATGATAGCGGTCTTCCAATATTTGAGGGGCTGCCAGAGAGAGGAAGGGGTCAAGCTATATTCTAAAGTGCCTGTAGGCCAGACAAAGAATAATGGAAACCGAACAAGGAGAGATTTAACCTGGAAATAAGGAGAAACTTTCTGACAGTGAGAATAATCAACCAATGGAACAGCTTGCCCTCAGAAATTGTAGGAGTACCATCACTTGAGACCTTCAAGAAGAGAACTGCCATTTGTCAGAAATGGTGTAGGGTCTCCCACTTGGGTGGGGGTTGAACTAGATGACCTATAAAGGTCCCTTCGATCTCTGATTATCTGTTAAATCTGTTAAGTTCATACTAGCGCTTAAGTTGCACCTATAAGCCAATTGGTAGCAATACAGGTATCAGGTCTCCCAGGTAAACCAGATAGGAAATAAGACTACAAAATAGGCTATATCAAGGCTAAAGGTACAAACTTCTTGGTGGCATCATTTGATCAATTAGGGCAGGTTCTTTCTAAATTTCTTCCTCTGACCATTAAGCCCTTCGGGGCTCCTTTCCCTGTGTCCAATTGTTTCTTAGGCAGCATCTCTTCCCTCATTCCTCAAGGTCATCCACACATTTCATTGCAGTGAGACAGGCAATTGACATGTTCCTGTAAGAACACAGTTAGCTGCATTTAGCACCAGCTGACCTTGTGTTGTTTTTTCAGTCATATTATTGGTACATTACAGGAATCCATT
This sequence comes from Notechis scutatus, assembly GCF_049901735.1. NCBI lineage: Eukaryota > Metazoa > Chordata > Lepidosauria > Squamata > Elapidae > Notechis > Notechis scutatus. Next base: position 100,475,902 of record NC_142011.1, on the reverse strand, counting down.
GAGGAGATGATTGCAATCATCTTCAATGGTCTATAACAGGGGTCCTCAACCACCAGGCCACGGACCGGTCCCGGTCCGTGGAGCACTCTGTACTGGGCCGCAAAGAAAAAAAAATAAAAGAATGGCGGCTTTCTTCGCCTTCGGTGAATGCTGCTGGGATCGGGGATCAAGGACACAAATGAAAGAAGGGGAGGGAGGAAGCAACCGAAGCCTGTCCTGCTCTCTGGCTCAGCAGCTTCGGTTTCCTCCCGCCTCGTTCCTCTCTCAGTCGCTCTCTCGCTGCTCCACCAGCCCAGGAAGAAACTGCTTCAATTCAGTGCTCCGTTCTGCCTGCCTGCCTGTCTGGTTGTTTGGGAGCAGCTTCGGCTGAGAATAATAACTATTCGCCTCTTTTTATCAGCCGAAGCTGCTCTGAAACGAAGGCAGGCAGGCAGGCAGGCAGAATGGAGCACTGGGTTGAACCGCGCGTGGGTGGGCGGGGTGGGGGTAAACGGGCGCTTCGGAGGAGCTGCGGCGACAGGAAAAGCCACACACCCCCGGCTTCTTTGAAGCAGTTTCTTCCTGGGCTGGTGGAGCAGCGAGAGAGTGACTGAGAGAGGAACGAGGCAGACACCTGAGGGAGGGAGGGAGACACCTGAGGGATGGGGCTGAGGGAGGCAGGGCCTAGGCGCTCCCTGAACTTGGTGGTTTGCTGGCAGACGTTTTATTACCCGACTAGGTAACAACATCAGATGTTACCTAGTCAGGTAATGAAACGTCTGCAAGCAAACCACCAAAGTTGGATTCTCCCCCCCGGTCCTTGAAAAAGTGTTTGTGCTTGAAACTGGTCCCTGGTACAAAAAAGGTTGGGGACCACTGGTCTATAAGATGTCAACCTCCCCCCCCAAAAAAGGTTCTCTATTTGACCTCTACTTCACTCATACTTTCTCGTTCTTCAATCACTTATTAAGTCATACAACTTCTCACTAGGTAACATAAGGAATATATTATTTTGTTGCCCTTCTGTCTGCAAAAACTCTTGTTGATATTCTACCTAGTTGCCTCAGAGTCACTGGGTTTGTATATTCTGCTAGATAATAATTGGTTAGGGGACTGGAGGTTAAAATATACAAAGAATGGTTGCAGGAATTGGATATGTCTAGTTTAATGAAAATAACATTTAGATAACAATGTTCCAATATGTAAGGGGCTGCCACAAAGAAGGGGGGGGGTCAACCTATTCTCAAAAGCACCTGAAGGCATGACAAGAACACATGGATGAAAACTAATCAAGAAGAGAAGCAACCTAGAACTAAGGATAAATTTCCTGATAGGAAACAATTAATCTGAACAATTAATCAGTGGAACTACTTGCCTCTGAAGTTATGGATGGTCCAACACTGGACATTTTTAAGAGACTGGACAACCTTTCTCTGGAATAGTAGATGGTTTCCTGCTTGAGTATGGGGTTAGACAAGAAGACTTCCAAGATTTCTTTCAACCCTGTTATTCCACTATTCTCTTATTCAGGTTTGTTTGTGGTTGAAATCACCTCTTATGTTAACTGAAAGCTACATGGTTTGAATTAAGCAAACCATGATGAGAATATCTGAGATACAACAAGGCAGTCCAATCCTCTCTTGACTTTGCCCAATCTATTTTTGAGTTCAGACATCATTGGCATATAAAGTTCTAAAAAGGGGGAAAGCCACTCTTGGCTTAAAATATTAGCTTATAGCCAACTTTATAGCCATCTATTTTTGAGTTCAGACATCATTGGCATATAAAGTTCTAAAAAGGGGGAAAGCCACTCTTGGCTTAAAATATTAGCTTATAGCCAACTTTTATTTTCTACTCATTCCTACATTTTCCCTGCTTATACTCACTTTTTGAATATGTTGTTTGGCAGTCAGTTAAGAATGAATGAGACCCTCCTTTAAAAAAAATGTTAACACCTAATCAGAAAGAAATGAAGAAAGAGGATTGTTTTTCAACCAAAACATTGGATTTATACAATGCAATGGCATCTTTATTATGATCATAATTGTGATCACTCCTTATAATATTTAACTCAATAAGAGGGTGCCAACAGAAGTACCAATACTAAAAAAAAAACTAATAACACAACCTATTGGCATAGACTTAGTTTTTAGGAGATGAAGCTAATATTTTAAAAGCAGGTGGTCCTTGATTAAATTTATGATGGGGCTGAATGAGTGGTATTATAACTGGACCCTGAACTTATGACTGTCATATCATCCCTGTGGTCATGTGATTTCAATTTCCAACTTTCCCTCCTGGCTTCTCAGAAGCAAAGTCAATGGGAAAGCCTGGCAGGAAATTGGAACTCATAGTCACATGAGATCCTTGAATAATGCCCTTCATAGTCCTCCTTTAAGGATAGCAAGAAGGACTTCCAGAACTGTGATTGCTAAACTGACATGGTCACATGGTTTTTTTGACCTAAAACTGCATCAATTAAAGATGATGTTTCCCATACCAATCAGCATAATTAAGTGAACATGACCTGTAAACTATAAATCAGTCAATTAAAACTTAATAAGCATAGTAAAATGCTACATAACTCTTGGAAAAGAATAGAAGAATGGAGTGGCACAGAAACAAAAAGAAGGAAGTAACATATTCTGAAGAGAGCCACCCTTAAGAAGGCAATTCCTATTAGAGTTCAGCTTGTACTATTATTGCTATTATTAATAATAATCAATTTGTTTGATATAAGCTAATAGCACTGACATACCAATGTAGTCAATGTTTTCCTGTAATAGAAAATGCTGCCATTAGTGACTATTGTGCATTTTATATTAACTTGTAAGACAGTAGGGGTAGAGACATGAGAAATTCTATTTGAAACTGTGTGTTTTGTCTGAATTCTAATAAGCCGATTTAGAATCATAAAGAATTCTGTTCTATGCTTCAGTCACATGGCTCTCTTTCCATTAGCCTGAGCTATTATGATTAATTCCTTCAATCTGCATTTGCTCAGCTTGAACAAGAATGAGTGCATCTTTTAAAAAATATTGTTAAATAACCTGAAGATAGCTACCAAATGTTTTCCTCAAGGAAACAAAACAAAACAAAACTTCACTTTGCAATTTGTTCCTTTTTAGTTGATCCCTATAAGGCATCCTTGGTCATTTATACAATGGCTTTTTATCAAGTAAACATATCCAGATGGGAAGTTGCCCAGCCAAGCTTTCAAGAGAGTTTGTCACATTTCTGTCCTAGATAAGAAATCTGGAATGCAGTGGGCAGGTGAAATGCTCTTTGACAGGATATTACCAAAAACGGTTGTTGATTACCGTTTTCTTTCTTGAGATATGATGAACTTCTCATAGGCAGGAGGAGGAACCCAAGAGCAAATAAGACTCTAAAGTTTAGCATTTGAGAATCTGATATACAAAGAACATTTTACAGGTTCAGAACTTGACATTTGCACATCAATCTGGAAAACTACCCACCTGAAATCTTGACTAGTAGCTGCTGTGAGAATAATATTGAGATGGAAAGCCAAGTCAAAATTTTAACTCAATAACTTTACTAACGCTTTAAATGAAAAAAGATCTAATTTTAAATACAGGTGTTCCTTGATTAAACTTTGGATAGGGCTGAATGAGTGGTATTATAGCTGGATCTGTACTTATGGCTGTCATAGCATCCCTGTGGTCATGTGATTGCACTTTGTGACCAAGACTGCAGTCCTCCTTTAATAACAGCAACAATGATTTCCAGAACTGCCATTGCTAAGCTGGCATGGTCATTAGCATGCCCCTGTCAGATTCTGAATCCAAGGAGGAAGATGAACAGCCAACAGGGAGTGGGAGTATGGCTCCATAGGCTGTGGTGGAAACTGGGGAAGGGCAAAGTCTGGCTGGACAGAGCAGGAGAGAGGTAGAATAAGGGAGACGGAGTTCAAAGAAAAACCCAGACCCACCCCCTCTTCATCCTAGGGCATGCAGGGAGGAACAGAGAAGAGAGCAATGTGGGTTGCATGGCTTATGGGGGAGGAAAGGGCCCTGATTCCCTTCATTAGCCAAGCTGGGAAGGGAGTTTAAAAGAGATGCATGCTGAGTGCAGCAGCTGCTGGGGACAAACATGAGTTTATCTTGTGTTGACTGGTATCTTCCCAACCATGTTGAGTTATTGCTGTGCCTTCATGCCTGGAATTCTTGCTCCTGGCCTGCTGGACTAATTACCTCATTTTGCCTTGATTGGACTTATAGTTACAGTTTTTGTTGACCGCATTTTGCATTTGATTCTCTGCAGCCAAAGGCTGTTCCTGGGAGAGTTTTTCTCCAGCCAGAACATAATCAGAACATTGGGGGCAAAGTTGGCACTAACAAAGGGACTCCTACTGATTATCTGACTGTGTTGCCTTTGTGGCATGCCCTGAGTCATCACAGTCACATGGTTTTTTTTTACCTAAACCTGCATCACTTAAAGATGAAGTTGCCCATCCCAACCAGTGTCATTAAATGAGCCCTACCTGTAAAGAAAGGTGGGTGTGTGTATTGTAAGAAAGGTGGATGTGTGCAGTGGCGGTATTCAAATTTTTTTACTACCAGTTCTATGTGGCTTGGTGGGTGTGGTGTGGCTTGGTGGGTGTGGCAGGGGAAGGATACTGCAAAATTTCCATTTCCACCCCACTCCAGGGGAAGAATACTGTAAAATTCCCATTCCCTCCCCACCCCACTAACCTGATTTCCAGCTCGGTTCTCCTCTGAAGGGCAACAAAAGAAGACCCAGCCAATCAGCTGGGACTCGGGAGGCAGCAAATAGATGGGGGTGGGGCCAACCAGAGGTGGTATTTACCGGTTCTCCGAACTACTCAAATTTCCACTACGTGTATTCCAGAACCTGTCAGAACTGGCTGAATACCACCTCTGGATGTGTGTATTGTAAGGTGGATGCATATATCGTAAATCATATTCTTGGTGGGAAAATGTGGTTCATTTTTATGGCTGCAGCAGTCAAGGATATTTTATTAGCATGGGTTATGTTGTTGACAACTGTGTGTAAGGGCTGTCTTTGTTTTACTGCTGCAGCTGCACTCTAAGGCTGAAGTCTGATTCATATGCTACCAGAGTACTGCTTGAAAATGTATGTTTAAAGAAGTGAATGCATTCACTATAATTGAGCTGTATCATTATGCCAGAATTGTTATGGCTGTGAAGATTCTTTCTGAGATGAACAATTTACAGCTATTTTGCTTGAAGGGAAAACAAAGATTTTGTTTTGCCACAGGCTATAATCAGACAATGTTAGCTGAAAGAGTAATATACATGATCATCAGAGAGATTTCCTTATATTATGGTGCCATAAAATTTTAAGCTGTCACTCAGTGATTCTGCTCATATTTGGCTTGCTAAATATCCTAGATTAATTTGTTGGCATATACTTGTAGGTCTGAGATCCTACAGCGGCTTCCAATTAGACTAGAAATGGGAAGTCTAGAAGTTGGAATTTCTGAGGTTCTTTTGAACTTTCCCAAAGGTGAACTTTGCTAAACCAAGTTGGAACTTCTCAGTTCTGTCAGTGAGCAAGGAAACTACTGTATATCCAAAATTTGTTTTTCCATAAAACATCAAGAGGAGGAAAAACAGGAAGCTGTTAAGTGATAAAGATGTCTAGTTTTCTCATTATCAGAGTTATTTATGAGTATCTTTAAGGGACTTGTTTATCTTCAGAAAATGTCATGTCATCCCAAAACCTGAAGACTTAAAATATTGATTATATTAATATTAATAGCATGTAGATTTATATACCACTTCACAGTTCTTTACAACCTCTCTAAGCAGTTTACAGAGTCAGCATATTGCCCCCAACAATCTGGGTCCTCATTTTACTGACCTCAGAAGGATGGAAGGCTGAGTCAACCTTGAGCCAGTGGGATTCAAACTGCTGGCAGTCAGCAGAATTAACCTGCAATACTGTGTTCTAACCACTGCACCACCATGGCCCTTAGTGTTTATTATATGTTTATCAAAACATGCTACTGTATTTTATTTACATTATATACATTTGTTGTTGAGTCATGAAGGTGTGTCCACCTCTTTGTAACCCCATGGACCATAGCATGGCAGGTTTCCCTGTCCACTGTTCCCCAGAGTTTGCCCATGTTCATGCCCATTGCACTAATGACAGTAAGCATCTTATTCTTTGCAATCTCCTACTTATGTTGCCTTCAATCCTTCCCAACATCAGGATTTTTTTCCCCAATGAGTCATTTCTTCTCATTAAGTGACCAAAGTATTTGTTTTTCAGCTTCAATGTCCGAAGTTATTGCAAATAACTTTTGGAATCCAAAATTCCAAAGAACAGCCAGGGTTATTTCTTTTATGATTGACTGATTTAATCTCCTTGCAGTCTAAGGGACTATCAAGAGTTTTTTCCTGCACTACTGTATGAAACCTTTGGCACCCAGCCTTCCTTATGATCCAACTCTTACAACCATGCGTTACTACATAGCTTTGACTACATGGACCTTTGTCAGCAAGGTGATGTCTTTGATTTTTAATATGCTGAAAAACAAATCTGGTCACTTCAAAAGCCGATACAAGAATTTCTGCCACCAGATGAAGACTGAATGCACCAATTATCACATTAAACAAGAGGAAATCCTTCTATGCACCAATTCCACCTGTACTTTCTACAATTTTGTAAACAACAAACTAAAAGACTCAAGGTCCATCCCACCCCTGAAAGGACCTAATGGTAAAGACTGCAACAAAGACACCATTAAAGCCAACCTCTTTAACACATTCTTTGGCTCAGTATTTGTAAACAGCAATGGATCATACCCAGTATTTCCTAGTCGAACCACAGACAACTACAATGATCTAATACATATCGATTTTACAGAAGACTGTTGAAAAAGCACTACGCAATCTAAAACCATCTCTATCTATTGGACCGGACGGAATATGTGCCTACTTCTTAAAAAAGCTATCCACTGCTATAGCTGAACCTCTAAACATAATCTTTGAAAAATCCTTCAGGACCAGCTCCTTGTGAAACCTATGGTCACTAGCCATCTTCAAAAAGCGAGACCCCAGCCTAATTGAATATTACAGACCAATCTCTTTTATGCTGTGTCACCTGTAAAGTCATGGAATCAATTATTAACCAATCCATTATCCTCCACTTAGAGACAAACAACCTACTGTCTAATAAACAATTTGGTTTCAGAAAAAAACTATCCTGTAATCTGCAACTCTTATACTGAAAAAACATATGGACTACACAACTCGATCAGGTCAAAGCAATAGATGCAATTTACATAGACTTCTGTAAAGTCTTTGATTCAGTGGTACACAACAAACTACTCCTAAAACTAAAATCTTATGGTATCTCTGGACACCCACATAACTGGATAGAAGCATTCCTATCAAACAGACAACAAATGATCAAAATTGGGAGCGTCCTTTCAAATTCTGTACCTGTCAGTAGTGGTGTCCCCCAAGGCAGTGTTCTAGGACCAACTCTCTTCATATTGTACATAAATGACCTCTGTGATCATATTAAGAGCAACTGTGTTCTCTTCGCTGATGATGTAAAACTATTCAACACCACCGACAATACTGCTACCCTTCAAAAAGACCTTGACTATGTATCAGAATGGTCAAACAAATGGCAACTTCAAATCTCAAAAAAATAAATGCTCTGTCTTACATATTGGCAAAAAAATAATAATCAGAAAATAAAATACAGGCTGAATAGTCAAGACCTGTCAATGAATACTTCAGCTTCAACCATAATAATACAAGAGCACACAATAGATACAAACTCAAGGTAAATTGCACCAAACTTGATTGCAGGAAATACAACTTCAGCAACAGAGTGGTCAATGTCTGGAATACTCTACCTGACTCTGTGGTTTCTTCCCCAAACCCCAAAAACTTCAACCTTAGACTGTCTACTATTGACCTCACCCTTTCCTAAGAGGTCTATAGGGGGCATGCATAAGCCCACCAATGTGCCTACCGTCCCTGTCCTATTGGTTTTTTTTATATGTATCCATTTCATGTATTCATAACTATGTTTATACTTATACCTGTTATCTTATAATTGCTTGACAAATAAATAAAAAATATGTTTATTATAATGTGGATTTAGAACAAGCAAGTACAATTCAAACAGTCTTATTAGCAAAAATTAGTGTTTTGTCCCCAAATGTCAGGGATTTAAACTTGAGGGATTCTGGAGGACAGATACAGTAAAATGTTGGGGATGCAATAGTTGTGGCTGGATGTCCTTTGTGTAAATCCATTGTGTGTGCCAATTGAACCCTTTCCTGGATTGGAAGGCCTTGCTCATGGCCATGCCTTAGTCACTTCCCATTTGGATTACTGAAATGCACTTTGGGGTTACCTTGAAGACAACTTGTTACAGCTGGTCCATTTTGTAGCACTGAGCACAACACTGGGTATTCATAGGCTTACTATATGGAGTGACCTGCACTGGCTCCCAATTTTCTTCTAGGTGCAATTGAAATAGCTGCTTATTACTTTAAAAGCTCTACTTGTCATGGGACCAGGCTATCTATAAGACTGCCTCTCTGATAGTTTAAAAAGCAATCTGAACATCTTAGTTTTTTTCTCATTATTATGAAGGATAGGGGAATTGATTGGACAGATTCATATTCTTCTCAACAAGCCGATTCTGTAGTAAAGGTTTTGGAATCAACACGGATAATACCATTAAAGCAATTAAAACAACTAAGACATTAATTTCAAAGAAAAAAAATCATCAATATAAACATTTGTGCAGAGAATGATTAAATTATACTTGAAAAAGGTTAGTGTCACCATTTACCTTGTCTTAAAGTTTTAACTGAGATAATTGAGTGGAATTTTGTGATAAAACAAGTCCATTTATCTATTCTGATTTTTCCATGCATTGTTATATAAATATATATAACAATGTCAAAAAAAAAATAAAGGGAACACAAAAATAAAACATCCTAGATCTGAATGAATTAAATATTCTTATTAAATACTTTATTCATTACATAATTGAATGTGCTGACAACAAAATTACACAAAAATTATCAATGGAAATCAAATTTAGCAACCCATGGAGGTCTGGATTTGGAGTTACACTCAAAATTAAAGTGGAAAAAAACACTACAGGCTGATCCAACTTTGATGTAATGTCCTTCAAACAAGTCAAAATGAGGCTCAGTAGTGTGTGTGGTCTCCACGTGCCTGTACGACCTCCCTACAATGCCTGGGCATGTTCCTGATGAGGTGGCAGATGGTCTCCTGAGGGATCTCCTCCCACACCTGGACTAAAGCATCCCCCAACTCCTGGACAGTCTGTGATGCAACGTGGCATTGGTGGATGGAGCGAGACATGATGTCCCAGATGTGCTCAGTTGGATTCAGGTCTGGGGAATGGGCGGGCTAGTCCATAGCATCAATGACTTCGTCTTGCAGGAACTGCTGACACACTCCAGCCACGTGAGGTCTAGCATTGTCTTGCATTAGGAGGAACCCAGGGCCAACCGCACAAGGGGTCTGTGGATCTCATCTCGGTACCTAATGGCAGTCAGGCTACCTCTGGCGAGCACATGGAGGGCTGTGCGGACCCCTAAAGAAATGCCACCCCACACCATTACTGACCTACTGCCAAACCGGTCATGCTGGAGGATGTTACAGGCAGCAGAACATTCTCCATGGCGTCTCCAGACCCTGTCATGTCTGTCACATGTGCTCAATGTGAACCTGCTTTCATCTGTGAAGAGCACAAGATGCCAGTGGTGATACAGAAATGTACATTAGGATGTCCAAATATATTCCAAACAGGGCCATGAGGCTAGAAACTGGGCTGATTAGAATTGACACTAAAATGTACAAATATATTTGTTGTGTAGCAGCGGACACACGAGGCAGACATGGAGCTAAAGGCTAACATTGCTTTATTCGAAGCATAATGGGTTGCCGCGGCTGCCGAGGCTGGGCGGGCAGCCAGCTGGTGGCAACAGCTGATGCCGTTTGACAGCTCCTTTTATAGCCGGCTGTCAAACGGCATCAACCAATGGGAGCAGTCGGTGCTCCCGCCAGGAATGCGGACCAGATTGGAGCCTGTAGTCAGTCAGGGAACACAACACCCCTTTCCCCTGGCCAGGAGCATGCGCAGCCCTGCAAATAGGCCGGTCGCCTGCGAAGGCGGCCGGATCGTCTTAGTCCTAGGAAATCTCCTGCTGGGGTAGAGTCCTTTGTCCCTGGGATCATCCTGGAAGCTGCAGGGGTGCGAGCCCGATCAGCAGGAGCCAGCGGTGGTCCAGGTAGGTTTCCCCGTTCGGTTTGCTTCGGGCACGTCGTCCAGCTGGAACGGTAGGCCGGGTCATTTGGTCGGGAGTCCATAGCGTTTCGTTGGTAGACCGGGTTGTCAGGCAAGGAAACTTCAGTGTTGGCTGGGTAGACCGGATCCTCGGCGTTTGCTGGGTAGACCGGCCTCTCGGAGTTTGACAGATAGACCGGGTCATTCGGCTGGGAATCCTCTGGGTAGACCGGTTCGTTTGGCTGGTGACCCTCAGGGTAGATTGGCTCATTTGGTGAGGAGTTCTCAATGCTCGGTGGGTAGACTGGTTCGCTTGGTGGGACGGTCTCAGCTTTCGGCAGATAGACCGGCTCTCAGCTCTCGGCAGGTAGACTGGCTCGTCTCGGCTTTCGGCGGATAGACCGGCTCTCGGCGGGTAGACCGGCTTGTCTCGGCTTTCAGCAGATAGACTGGCTCTCGGCAGGTAGACCGGCTCGTGCCTCGGCTCTCGGAACGCTGGCGGCGATGCCTGATGGCGGCATCTGTTTCCTCAGCCAGGGAGGGTTTTAAACTTCACGCTCTCGGAAATGCTGGCGGCGGTGCCTGTCGGGCAGCGTCTGTTTCCTCAGTTAGGGAGGCTTTGAACTTCGCACCCTCGGAAGCACCGGTGGCGGTGCCTGTACAGCGGTGTCTGTCTCCTCAGCTAGGGAGGCTTTTAAACTTCGCGCATGCAGAAATTGTCTGCGGCTTGTGACATTCAGCTCTCAGAGGCTTCGGCTCTTTTTAACAGTGACTTTGCTCAGCTGTTTTAGTCCGGTTGCCTCTCATTTGTGCCAGTGTCGCCAGTGTTGTGTAGCGGTGGACACACGAGGCAGACACGGAGCTAAAGGCTAACATTGCTTTATTCGAAGCATAACGGGTTGCCGCGGCTGCCGCGGCTGGGCGGGCAGCCAGCTGGTGGCAACAGCTGATGCCGTTTGACAGCTCCTTTTATAGCCGGCTGTCAAACAGCATCAACCAATGGGAGAGGTCGATGCTCACGCCAGGAATGCGGACCAGATTGGAGACTGTAGTCAGTCAGGGAACACAACAATATTTACTATGTCTGAGGATCCATCTGTCTCTTATTTAAACCAGTGTTTCCCAATCTTCAACTTTAAGGTATGTAGACTTCAATTCCCAGAATTCCTCAGCCAACATGGCTGGCTGTGGAATTCTGTAGTAGAAGTCCACATATATTAAGGTTGCTAAGGTTAGGAAACTTTGTTTTCCTTTTCAATATTGTATAATATTTGTCACAATGCAAAAGTATTATGAACAAATTGAGATTCTTTGGTTCCTCCCCAGAATATTAGTTAATTTCAGGATTAGATAAGGCTAAAGAAGAAATGCTTTGGGGCACTGATTTGGGGCACAGTGACAAAATAATGTATCCCAAGCCACAGGGATCTGTTGCTCTCTCATAGAAACTCACAATATTTTCCCTGAGGCTTCTCTGAATTTACCTTCTCACTTAAAACACTAATAGACATTCTCCAGAGCCTGATAAATTGCATTTCTTTTACCTCATAGAAGCTGGATATAAGGAAGTTGCAACTTCCCAGAGATTAGAGTAGGTCCTTGCAATGCAGGGAATACTGAAAAGAATAAACATATCCTTTATGCTGCACATTTTATGCTGATTTTCAACTAAGGCTAATTCAGCCTCTCTTAATCAATTTCTTCAGTCATGCAGACAGACTTTATATTGATTATTTGCTTTCTGACAGGAACCAGGGATGAATTCAGTCAGCTGCAAAATGTGTGTTGTTTTTTTTTGCAACAAGAACCTGGGGTAATGCTCCATAGAATTAGATAGACAATTAGATCATTTAGGTCAGACACAGAAGACAACATTTATTAACGTTTTGACTGTTTGTAACACTACCTTTAATCTGGTCTAAGATTATCATAAAGCAATTGCTTTTGGTACAAAACTTGGACAGGGAGTGAGTAATATGGGCTGGCAGTCTTTCTCTCAGATTCAACCAACAAACTCCATTGAAATAATTGTTGAACACATCATTCTCATCAGTGGTGGGATTCAATTTTATTTACTACCAGTTCTGTGGGCATGGCTTGGTGAGTGTGGCAGGGGAAGGATACTGTAAAATCTCCAGTCAGAGGTGGTATTTGCTGGTTCTCTGAACTACTCAATTTCTGCTACTGGTTCTCCAGAGCCGGTCAGAACCTGCTGAATACCACCTCTGATTCTCATTCACTAAATTGTTTTCTTTTAGAATTATCCATGCCAATTACCCACAGTACTGTTCAGTGGCTTTGGAAACTTCTGTGACCTTTTGATAGAGATAATGCCTGTTGTTGATCTCTTTCTCTGTAATGGTTTGTGGGAATGAGCTTGGGAGACAGAGAAGAAGAGCCACAGCCATGATAATGGTCAGATAAGAAGCAGTTTTTCCCATGGCAGAAAGATGGGTATGGCAAACATCTCAGAATTGTTTATCCTGTAAACATGATGTGGAAAAATATATTTTCAGACTTGTAAGATTGATGTCATCCTTGTGAGATAGTCAAGGAAACAAGAAACTGATGGGCTTTTATCCAGTTAATTGTTTGGATGTTTATTAATTTTTAATAAATGAACACCAAGCTATATTTTTGCTAGCTCTATCAAGTGGTATGTGTGCATGCTCTAGCTGAAAATAAGAACTGATTGAGAGTATGCGGGCCACAATTAAAATGGAAATTTCCCTCAGTTGTTTCCCTTTTCCAACAATCATTATTTTCACATTGAAGCCAATGACATTGTAATATTCTTGAGACAGCTTCCTCTTCCAGTGTAAACACTGAGAGACTTTATTGTGTGGAGAATGACATCTCCCCCATAATTCAGAGAAAGAGAGGGATATTATCCAGATGACTTTGTGCAGGGCAAGAATTCATGGTCTCCTGATTTCTAGCGTAACACCTTAATCACAACACCAAACTGGCCATCTATATGTTATTCATAGACTGATAAATTAGGCAAACTAGGATATAGGCCAATTATAGAATTTCCTTCAGGCTGAGGTATCACTTCCCTTTGAATAACTTGCTAAAGTGGTATATTCAAATGGTAGGTGTGCTGGGAGAAAAATTACATCTGGTTTGCTTAAAATTTTAATTGCTTACAAAGATATACTCATACAAAACAATGGTTGCTGGAATTGGCTATGTCTAGTTTAATGAAAAGAAGGACTGAGTGATGATAGCAATGTTCCAATATCTCAGAGGCTGCCATGAAGAAGAGGGAGTCAAGCTATTCTCCAAAGCACCTGAGGACAGGACAAGAAGCAATGGGTGGGAACTAATCAAGGAGAGAAGCAACCTAGAACCAAGGAGAAATTTCCTGACACTTAGAACAAATTAATCGGTCAAACAACTTGCTTCCAGAAGTTGTAAATGCTCCAACACTGGAAGAAGAGATTGGATAACCATTTGTCTGAAATTGTACAGGGTTTCCGCCTAAGCAGGGGAGTTGGATTAGAAGACCCCCAAGGTCCAACTCTGTCTATTCTATTCTATTCTATTCTATTCCATTCCATTCCATTCCATTCCATTCCATTCCATTCCATTCCATTCCATTCCATTCCATTCTATTCTATTCTATTCTATTCTATTCTATTCTATTCTATTCTATTCTATTCTATTCTATTCTATTCCTTGTTCTAAATCTTTCTGTTCACTGTAGTTGATAAGTTGCAACTGTTTAGAAATTCAATGTTTCCCTATACGTTTGCTTGTATGAACACATTTCTTTTAAAAAAAAAATTTTTTTTTTATTAATTTTACAATTAAAAACAGATCTACAATACATACACAAAAAACAAGGCCTTGACAAGGCCAAGAAAAGAAAGAAAGAGAGAGATGTAAAAAGAAAGAAAAAGGGAAGAAAAAAGAAAGAGAAATGAAAAAGAAGCATTTAAAAAAACAATATCCTTTTTGACAGTCTGTAAGATCTATTCTTCTTAGGTTGTAACATATACGCATATCTTATCGGTATCTATCCCTCAACTAAGTTTCTCTTATAAACAGTCTATCTTTGAATTAACCAGTTATACCAGGGGTTCCAATTATTGTAATATATTGAGGACTCTTTGTTTTTTAAAGCTAGAGTTAATTTGTCCATTTCTGCACACTCTAATATTTTCTGGATAACCATCTGTTCTGTGGGAGTGTAAGGTAATTTCCAGCACTGAGCAAATGCTAGCCTGGCCGCAGTTAAAATGTGAATTATTATATACTTTGTCTTTTTTGATAATTGTTTGTCGAAAATCCCTAATAGGAAGGACTCTGGTTTGTATTCAATTTGTTCTTTAGTTATCTCCTCCAACCATTTTCTAATTTTTTGCCAGTATTTCTGGGTTTCCTTGCATGACCACCACATGTGGAAAAAGGTTCCATCTATGCTTTTGCATTTCCAGCATTTTGGACTCGTGTTGGGGTGCATTTTCGCCAACCTCGAAGGGGGTAGGTGCCATCTGTAAAACATTTTTTATGTATTTTCTTTATAGGCTGCCAATTTTGTGATCTTGATATTTCTATTCCAAATCCTTTCCCATTCTGATAGTGTAATGCTTCGTCCCACATTCCTGCTCCAGGCTATCATATTTCCTTTGACTATCTCTTGTTCTAGTTCTACTTCCAATAAGTATTTGTAAAATTTAGATATATTCTTTTTATTTGGTCCTAATAAAATTTTGTCTAAGTACTGCGGTTTATTATAAATTCCAAAATCTTTGTTGTCTTGTTTATATCTACTATGGATTTGAATATATAACCACTGATCAATTTTAAATCCTCGCTCTTGTAATTCTTGTCGAGTTTTCAGTTGTCCTTGTGGGTCTAGTAAATCTTTGTATTTAATCATTTTTGTTATGTTCAGGTTATTAGGGTGTACCATTTCAAAGCTTATGGCTGCTAGAATTGGTAAGGAATCTTCTTTCTAGTTCAGACCTTTAATTGTTCTTGTTTTCAAGATTGCATGAATATTTAAAAAGGAAGCAAGGTTTTTTTTTTTCAAAGAGGAAGCACTTTCTGTTCTTAAGGAATTAAAACAACCATCTTACAATTTTTCATTTAGCCCTCACTTAACTTAATTAAACAGAGAAGAACACTGGAAAAAATTTTATGGATAGAATAGACTAGTGTGCTGTATGTATTTAATTATATATATAAAGATTGCATGTGAATACATACATTGCTTCAACTTCCTTGTCTTTCCATAGTTCTGATAAATCCCAAGGAAAGACATATCCAGAAAAAAAAGTCAGAATTAATTTCCAATTAGAAATGCTGCTCTAACTGAAAGATATAGCTTGAAAATGAATTATAGAGAACATTAAAACTTACATCTTGGCATTCATTTCCCTTTCTCTCTCTCCATCCCTTGACAAAGCACTGGTCTCTGCTGCTAGGTTTTGGTCCAAAAAAGAATAACCTTTTATATTTTAAACTGAGAATGCCTTAAAAATACGTTACACTTACATGTAAAAAAAAAAACTGCTTTGAAAACAAAGCTGAAGATCATTGTACTTTCCTCTTCTTTTTGGGACACTTATAGGAAATTTGCATAACAATGATTTATTTTAATGTAATCTTATAGAAGATGTTAATTGGTTCCAAAGACATCTTTGTTAGGGCCTTCCTATTATTCATGAGCCTTTGATCTGTGCAGTTATTTTCAAGGCAGCAAGCAACAGAAGGAGGAATAGAATTTCCAGCATTTCTTTGTGGTTGGAAATTCATAGTTCAAGGCCAAAGTGATAAGAAATATAGGATGACTATAACAGATGAAAAAGCAAAGGAAATGGGTTGCTGGAAAAAAAAAAGAGATTCAGAAAGTCAAACCTTAAGATCGTTTTAGGATAAAGAAAGAGAAACTTTCCCTTTTCTAAATAGATATTTAAAAGACACACTGCAGTATTAGCCCAATTTGACATAAGAATGACACAGGGAAGTATTATACATTATATTGACAGCTGCGGATAGTAAGACATTACAGAGCACAAAACATTGTGGGCTGTTCCCTGATACCACTAGATGACATCACTAGGGCTCGCTGCCTTAGAAGAGTGAGGAAAATTCTCAGGGACGACTCACATCCCGGTCAGCACTTCTTCACTCTCCTACTATCGGGTAGGAGATATAGAAGCATAGCCAGACATATCAACAGACTGAAGAACAGTTTCTATCTGTGGGCTGTCAGACTTCTGAATGGAAAATAACTTCATGTCAACATAGACTTGCAGGGCCAGCGCATTGTGCAACAAGGTCACATAGTATAATAAGATTGGGACTGGATTAGGGACTTCTGTCCTCACTGTGAGTTGTGTTGGGGGGAGTGCACAAAGGGAGGATCAGCCAATCTCATTGTACACATGTTGTATTCTGACAATAAAGATAATAATAACTAAATGTGGTTGATAGCATATTGTGTGGGTAAAAAAGTGTATCTACAGCAGATGTGGTATTCAACAGGTTCTGACCAGTTCTGCAGAACCGGTAGCAGAAATTTTGAGTAGTTTGGAGAACCGGCAAATACTACCTCTGACTGTTCCCATCTATTCTCTGCTTCCTGAGTCCCAGCTGATCGGCTTGGTCTTCTTTTGTTGCTCTGCACAGGAGAATGGAGCTGGAAAGCAGGTTAGTGGGTGGGGAGGCAATGGGATTTTTCAATAATCTTCCCCTAGGAGTGGGGAGGCAATGAGGATTTTGCAGTAACTTTCCCCCAGGAGTGGAGCGGGAATACAGATTTTATAATATCCTTCTCCCTGGAGTGAGGTGGGAATGGAGATTTTACAGTATCCTTCTCCTGCCATGCCCACCAAGCTACACCATGGCCACCAAGCCACACCCACAGAATGTCAGTAGTAACATTTTTTGAATCCCACCACTGATCTATAGTGCATTTAGATGTTCTTGATGGGCATCATGAAATCACTACAATGTGGTGAATGGTCACTTCTAATCTGCTTTTATAATTGTGTCCATTGTTTATGCTTCCAAGCATTGTGAAACTGCTCTTGGCAGAAGCATGGGATATATTAAAGCCTGGTATAGGTATATGTAATGTTCTGACATTTCATTTTTTGGTTTTATTCTTGAAGTCTATATTCACTCAAATATTCATCTGCACCTTTTAGTGTCTTAGAATAGGATTATTTTAAGAGACAAAGTCAGTTAGAAATAATTGTCATCTGCTGTTAATTAAATAAATTTTAGTCATGAGGTTCTGTGGCCTACACAGGACATCACAATTCTTTCCTGGCATAAAGTTAAAATATTTCATTTTTTCCCCAAAAAATTTATTAATTTTTTAAAAAACAAACATATACAAACAAAACACAAAACATGAAAAACATAAAACATCTTTTTTGAAAGCAGCTTGATCCCGGGTTACATCTCTTCGTACAGACAAAAATTCAAGTTCATGCTCACTTTTATATACCATTCCATATCTTATTACCATTCTACATTTTTTCAAATAGGTATCATGCTTCTATGGGAACAGTTATAAATTTTGCGTAGTTACTCCCCCCCCATTTCACGTATATTTTAAAACATTATGTAATTAAAATGTTCCCATTCCTTCTTAATTCAATTCTCTCATATTTCATTTCATTTATTTTGTTCAAGAAAAAAAAGTTTCACTGAATTACATTGAATATTTTATCCCATTTTGTAATCATATGTTATTCCAATTTTCTAACATTATTTCTAATACAAATACAACAATACAGTCTTATGTACCTTTGCAGAATCTCTTTTTCAGTTATACTTTACCCATTATCTCTAAATAAATCCTGTTTCTTTACATCTTGTTTCAAACCTTTGTAGCTTCTCTTCCCTTCCTTCCTCCCTTGCTTCTTCACTCTGCCCTTTTTACCCCCTTGTCTCTCCATCTCCATTTCCCTCTTCTGCATTCCTCTTTTCTGTTGCTTTCTGACATTATATCCACTTTTTACCTTATTTTTCCCTTTTTGGGTTGTTTTTTTTAGGTCTTAAATTCTCCATTCTCTTTCCCCCCCTTTCCCCTTTCTTCCCCAGATAAAGTTACTTGTTCATTAAAAATGGCTTCATCTTTGTCCCAATCTTCTTGTTCTTGTAGTTTCTCATATGTAGAAATTGCCATTTCTAAAAAATGAAAAATGGAGCCAAAAGAGCCCTTCCCTTCTTGTTCCTCTTCTTTATATTTTTTAAATTCCATTTTCAGTTCATCCACAAGTGATGCCATTGTAAAAAAAAAAATTTAAACAACCACCCAAGTGTTTTTAATCATTGAAATATAATTTCCAAAAGTCCCAGAGTCACCAAGCAGTCCAAATACACACAAGCTGTTTCATTTAACACTTTCTTCTTTTTTCACATTCTCTTCCTGGGGCTACAATTCAAGTTACAAAGTTCCAATTAAAATGTATCTTTTAGAAGTCTTGTTACAATTAAACTTTAGATTCTTTTAAATTCCAAGCAGTCTCCTCCAGCCAAATCTTACTCTTATTCTTTTCCTCTCCCTTCCCACTTACAGCGAAAAAAAGTTTTTTCAGTGATCAGAAATCTTTATTGTCCCCTTGGCTTTAATTTTCCAGTTTAATTACCTGCTGATGCCAAAGCGGGTTTTTCCGATTTCTCATTCATCTGCTGTCACCGTAAGGAAGGAGAGTGAGAAAAAACAAACTTTCCCTTTTCACTTTCATTCTCTGCTTCCGAATCTTTTTTGGGAGCGATGTATCCTTTTTTAAAATTTAAATTCCAGGGTAACTTGAATGTTGTTTCTTATCCCAGTCAGCCAAAACTTTCACTTCTTAGCTTCCTCCTGCACATTCTTTTCTGGATGAGTGCTTCTTTGTGGCGGCCATTTCTGACTGCTGCTCTAGCGCCTTCAGAAAAGGGAGTTAAGCCAGCTGAGGAGGGGAGGTGTGGCTCCCCTCAAGCCCTGCCAGGTCTCCCCTGTCTTCAGTCACCTCTACGGGGTGACTTAGCCCCGAAGCCGGGTGGCTCGGGGCACTCCAGCGGCGAGCGCAAGCAGAAACTGCGCACGATCATGAATTCCTGCTGCCGCCAAAGCCCTGCAAACCGGAAGTTCCCCAAAATATTTCATTTTTTAAATCAATAGTTGATTTAATGAATGAACACTCATTCAGTGGCTGAGAAGTGATCTTCTTTCAATGGTTTTCAGAGCAAACCTTCAATCACAGGAAAACTCTTCCTTGAAACTCTGAAAGACAACAGCCATTTTGTTTAGACCAGTGCATTCCAATTTTTTCTCCATTAACTCCAAACTACTTATCAGAAAGTCCTTTTTCCCCCAATGTAGGTAAAATATTTCAAATCAATTTGAATTTTCTGTTGTGACTGGGTAATTGTCATTACACAAAGAAAAAAAATACTTTTACCTAGTTTGGGTAACTAAGTTTAGGAACTTGGATGGGCCACAATATTAAGGCAAATCTAAAAGATATCTGAAAGAGGCTGTCATAAAATTTTAAATCATTCTTACCTAGAGAAACCACAGTGTCTTTTTCAAGGAAAGAAAGCTTAAACAAAACAGGGGATTTTGGAAAACAGGTTCAGCCTAGTATTAGCTTTGGCTAAACCAAATTTACCATATTTATATGCATTAAACCCTGGCACAATATATGACTGAGGACTACTACTTCATATATAATTCACTTATTTTTCTGTGGTTGGATAATGTGTATTTCAATTCTGAAATTGTTTCCTTAGGCAAATTTAATGTACAGTAGATCCCAGGTGTTATTAATGCTGGAATCAATTTTGCACATTGTTTTCCAATGCCAAAGTTTGATGCCAAGCAATTAATAGATGTAACTACGTCTGACAATTAAAATCAACAATAGAGACAACTTGATTAATAGCTTTGAGCAATATGGGGACTCTGAAGAGTTGGCATGCATGCAGTATTTATGGTTTATCTTTGTAGAATAATTGGAGTAATTGATAGTTAGGAAAGAATACCAGCTTGCCTATCATAAGCTATAAATTGATTGTTGATCTTCCAGAGCAAGGGGGAAAAAGAGATTATCTACACTTATAAAAAAACAGAGTAAATGATGGTACAACTGATCTTCATATTATAAATTATGTCTACTTTGTCCTCTGTTTAGTTTTTCCTTTCCAGCTTGAGAATGAAGAAATAATTAATTGCATCCATGTTTCAGGGCATTTAAGAGGTGTTGATGATGACATGTTATAGTTTATGGGATATGGTATGATGTTCATTATGACAACAATTTCCCTATTTCCATATTGATGTTACAATAGGGAAAATTAAACAGCCTGGTTCTGTCTATTAAAAACAGAATAAAGTTAACGAAAAGCATCCTTGCCTGCTAAATTAAATCACAGTGCAACTTGGAAAAATGCTAATAAATTAATAAATAAAGCACCGTTATTTTTTCCATGTAATTGCAATTCAAAACTTCCTCTGAATCAATTAGTGTTGCATAGATGAATATTCATACTGAGTCAGAAATGAAGAACAGAAATGACATTAAATTTTAATGCTGGGATTAAGGAAAACTGTATGTTCCTTAACTCAAGTTCAACACTTGAGCACAAAGACAGACCAAAGGAACGATTTGTCTTTGCCTACTCCAATACTTCTCTGACTATCAAACTGGCCCACAGGGTTGGGATTTTCTTGTGGCCTCCTATCATATTAGGTAAAAACCACAATTTTCTTTCTTAAGATTATAGACATTAACTTGATGCGGTCATTCTCTAGTGGCAGTACTAGTAAGTACTGTAATATGAATGCTGAGAATGGGAAAGATCATTACAAAACTTTCTTACATCAGATATAGACAGAATTAGTGTATTTAGTTTCTAAAATGTATCCATATTCATTGATATGAAGCATGGGCTTTTGGGGGGGAAGCTTCTTGGGATGTCCATGTAACTATACAATAGGACCAAATATATATTTAATTCATATTCTCAGAATATTAGAGACAGTCTGGTGTAATGGTTAACCATCAGTCAAGAAATGAGGAGACATGAATCCTAATCAGGGGTGGGCTGCTGGGGGTTTGCACAGGTTTGGGAGCTCCTCTAGCTAAGATTGTGCACAGTTCAGGGAACCCCCAAATTCCATCTCGCCCATTTTGGATGCACATAAGTGCAGGAGGCCGACAAGGCCATGCCTACCATGGCCATACCCACCCTGCAACTGGGTAGAGAACCTGTTGCTGAAATTTTTGAAGCCCACCCATGATCCTAATCCTGCTTTGGGCACAAAGGCAGCTGGACAACTTTGTGCCAGTCACCTCTTCTCAGCCTTAAGAAGGGAGACAGTGGATAACGACTTCTGAAGAACCTTGCCAGGAAAACTGCAAGCACTTATACGGATAGTCTCTTTGAATCGGACATGAATGAATAGAAGAGAAATAATGTATCAGAGGACCACATGCAAAATTCAGGGGAGCAAGAAGACCAAGACATGCATAACCATGCTCCAGACACATCTTCGTTTTAGAAGCACAAATTAGGCCCCTTTGTATTACCTACAATGCAATTAATTTTCCCTCCATTCCTCCTCTTTTCAAGATTGACTGGCCAATCACAAAGTTTAATGAGAGCAAATTAACATTTAATTAAGAAAGAATATGAATGTAGAAACTAAATGACCCCAGTGAAATTATTAAAATTAAAACTGTTGCTCCTTTTACCTGTAGTTCAGACTGTGCTACCACTTCACTGAGACCTTGACCCAATAACTCATTAACCATCTTTCAGATTTTAGTTTTGCTTAGCTATGTAGGGCTGTAGATTGAGTCCTATTATTTGGCTATCTCAGTCCTAGCTATCAGTAGAGCATAAAGGACTGAAACAAGGCAAATCTGAACTCTGCTACCCAATTTTGTACCTTGATGTCTTTTGGAATTAGCACAAAAGATTTTTGCCATTTAAATCCTCACCCCAAATTAACTTCTGTTGTAAATGGGGTGAGAGGAAGAAAAAAATTAAGAACTTATCCCTTCCTACTAGGCTTCAGTCACCCCACACTTATTAAGTGGTATTTATTTTTATAGTTGATAGTGATGGCTTTCCTAGTGCTGTTTCAATTACAAATGAATTCCTTATCTCCAGCAAGTGATTTTCTAGCTGGCATTGATTGATATTGTAAAATCAATAGTACTTGGCTCTGACTAGTTAATACTAGTTAATACAGATAGGAGTTCATTGGGAAATTCCAACCCAGTAGACTAGATTGGGAATTAAAACAGGAGGGGAAAAAAAGAAAACCTGGAAGAAGGCACTGGCAAACACTTCTGTATTATGGCCCAAAAAAATAATCCATGGAGATGGGTCTTAGGTCACTAGGAGTCAAGCTCAATTTGAGATAAATTCAGCCTTTATTCATATAAGATCAAGTGAAACTCTATTGGCCGATTATTTCCCCTTGAAATCAAAATGATTGCCTTTCAGGGGTGCTATTTTGTAAACTTTAAGCACTTGTTCAGTACACATCTCAAACACAAATCACAAGCATGTAATACAGGATGAGAATGCTCATCCTGTGTGAATGTAACAATCACAAAGAATATAAATTTCTCCCCTCACTCCAAATACTGCAAAACAATTGCAATTTGGTCCAACCCATATATAATACTGTTATATGTTAGCAAGAATGACTTAATTGTTATACCCAATGGCTTACAACTGACAGCACCTCCCTTTTAAAAAAAAAATTCACTTCCTGAAATTTCTGACACATTTCAAAATATATTAAAAATTCCCAGCTTGTGAGAGAAAATCAGTTTAGAAGTAAGTATTTAAGTATATATTTAAATGTGAAGTTTCATGTAGCTTTTTAAATGCAGATTAATGCATTAAAAATGTATTCAAAGCATCTATTAATGAATGCTATGAATAATGGAAGAATTCATCCAGAAGTAATATATCTTGATTCATTAACCAATCCCAAATGTCTCAGTTAGTTTATAACAGAGGTAGACAGCCAACAACTTTTATATTAAATGCAGCCTTCAAAGTCTTATTTTGAACTCCCAGATCCCCTAAGGAATTGCTCTGCAAAAAAATAAAAAGGAATATGCTGAAAGGCCGTGGAAAGGTTCATTTCCTATGTAAGTTTTACAGAATCAGTCCTGTCCTATCTGTAAAATAATTTTATCCCTTTATGGCATCCAAGTACAATAATTCCAAATGTACATTTATTTCTTTTTTGATTTTTCATTTTTTTTAAACATATCTCAACTGCATAACAGTTCTGGACAAAGAGCCACTGAAACCCTACCTCATATCCGGTTATGTTGCACCATCTATAAGGATTCATGGACTCATTTTATAATCTCTTGCCTGATAAATATAAGGAAATTTTGATCTCTTTTATGTACAGCTGTATCAGATCAGGACAATACAGTTCTTTGAATGTACAGTAGCTAAATTCTGCTATATTGTCTGTAAAATTAGGCAGACTTTGATGTCCCATAAATCAGTGATCCCCAACCTTTTTTACGCCGCTGCCCGGTACCGGCATCAGCTGCCCGTACCGGCATCAGCTGGGCGCCACCATCTTTTTGATGAAAAAGTGCTTCCGGTGACCTCACCGGAAGCACTTTTCATAAAGATGGCGGCGCAGCGCTTCCAGTGAGCTTTTCCGGGTAGAAATGGCTTTCTACCTGGAAAAGCTCACCGAAGTGCTGGCGCCGCCATTTTTGATGGCGTGCTTCCGGTGAGCTTTCTACCCGGAAAAGCTCACCGGAAGTGCTGGCGCCGCCATTTTTTTTTGATGAAAACGTGCTTCCGGTGAGCTTTCTACCCGGAAAAGCTCACCGGAAGCGCTGGCGCCGCCATCTTTTTTTATGAAAAAGCGTGCTTCGGTGAGCTTTCTACCCGGAAAAGCTCACCGAAGCACTTTTTCATAAAAAAGATGGCGGCGCCAGCAAGCCAGCGGCCCGGTAGGACCTGTTCCGCGGACCGGTACCGGTCCGCGGACCGGTGGTTGGGGACTCCTGCCATAAATGATCACAACACTAATATAATATATTATTGTGTTCTGGTTCTGTTCTGTTTTTATTTTTCTTTTGCACTTAAGTTATTTTGCAAGCTTTGTGAATTGTATCATTGTATTATAAATCACTCTCACCTTTGAGGCCTTTATCCTGTTTGGAATTCAGATCTCTAGTCTGACACTTTCAGGACTGGGAATTGAGGTGGTGGATTATGGTGAGCAGCTGCATAATGTTTCCCGTTAGAATATTATTCTCAAATTAGTGACAAAATTAGTCATTAGACCATCCCTGGTGGTGTCTGCTAGCGATGATGCCTTATTTAAAATATATTTGGCAGAAGGTCAACTCTTGGAAGTTATGAGTAAGTCACCACTAAGCCATCTTCTGATATTATTTTTGTATGCTTGTCCATTAAGAAAAATATTAAAAGGTAGCAAAAGCCCCCAACACTTTGAACCTGGGCATGGGCTTAAAGCTCCAAAAGAGTGCTGAACAATTGAGACAATTCCATAAAGACTCTTTATTGCCATTTTGTGAATTCTTGGCAAGGATATGTATTGGTAACTTTTTATTCTCTCCCAAGCCTCTCTCTAAGCCTCTCAGGGTGAAAAGCCAATCTTTTTTGGCTTTTCATCCTGCTTTGAACCTATTAACTCCAAATCCTAAAGAACCTATTGGCTTCCAGCTTGCTAATGGGTGGAAACTCAAGCCAATCACATGCCATCTCCTGAACTTCCTTCAACAGTCTTCAAAAGGATCTAATAAAAAGGTGGATGGGTTAACAGTCCAAAGGCTATCCATGTCATCCAGTGTTACAGGTCAAACTAAGACTAGTTAGCCACAGAAGGTTGTGATTCTGTCACTTTAAGGATGCAGCCAGTCAGAATTCAATGCCACAAGCATCTGAGTGATATTATCCACCAGTTGCCTAAATTTTAGGCATATTTACCTCAGTGGTCCTTCAAATGATCTTATGGATATGCTTCTTTAGCAAGGAAGGGGGGAAAGGCACTAAGTGGTTCTCTGAGGACCCAATAACAGTAAAAAAATAATTACAGTTTATCACTCAACACAATAATGCAATTCCCTAATATGAACTCTTACTCGTGTTTAAGTAGATTCATTCTTTGTCTTTCTCCTATGTCTGTTTATGCATCCCTTATAGTGTTCTATCTCCTAGAGCGTTTCAGAAGACCAGGTAGCATTCAGGGATCAAAACACATTGAGTGACCATATAAAAGCAATTATTCTAATCAAATAACCATTCCAGGCTAAGGGCCCAGTAGAACTGCTTTTCAGATCCTTGGAGAGACTCCTAAGCTCCCTGTGGAACTTATTAGGATAGATTACTCACCTTAAGCAGATTGAAATAATACATCCTAGTCCCTCAGGAAGGGCAACACTAGAAATCCCCAAAAGCAAGTAAAAATGATTTGACCCCTCCCCCCAAAAAAAGGCTTGTGCCAATGTGTTCCACTACCAGATTATGTGGAACTGCCCTGAGGAAAAAAAACATCATGTATAACATGCAATACCTAGTATGCAATTCATAATGGCCCTTGTAGGTCAGAACATCCCCTTCTATCCAGATCTTTCCATTTCAGTTGTATATTTGATTCAGAGAAGCATACCTAATGTATTCAGAGGAATTAATGCTACAAACAACCATCAAACTGTGGGGAACTATAGTAAAACAAAACATGAACACTAACCCTTTTCTTTACCAAGGACTTAAGGAAGCAGCACATATTTGCTACTTCCAGATCTGCCAACAAAAGTGAATCCTCTTCTGGCTCAGTTGTTGGATGTACAGAACTTAATACTATCCCTTGACTTAAATAACTGGCTCCATCCCAGTTGCTTTTTGAATCCATGATTCCAAGCACTGGAAAACTTAGGTCAGGAGAAGTAACAGATGATGTGATTCTGCTTCTAACTGCATTTGGCATGAAGTAAGTGTACCATCTTTCTCTGGCTTGATTTAAATGTTGAATCTTTAACAATTTCATGTTGAGAGTCTCCTATCTGCAGAAAGCAAACTGCTTAGTCTGGAAATATTTAATTATTTCCATTATGTGACTGATGCTGTTTGTGAGCTTGCCAGGAAACTGCAATGTAAAACACGGATTACATTTTACTACAGATTAAATAAGAGCCTTGCTCAAGGATGATCTAGACTTGAGAAAGGTTCCTTTTCGGTAATGTTGTTATGTTCCCTGTAGCATTTTACTTCTTAAGAGAATCAAATGCTAAATGAGACATTAACTTAAAAAAATATGTTGTTTATTACATAATAATATATATTAAAAATAAATAAATCTAGTCTTGGAAAAGATTCAAGCCAAGATGTACACTGAAAATCAAAGTGGATGGAGCTGTTTATTAACACATTTAAACTTATACTTCCAAAATATATTAAATATATATTAAAATATATTGAAACTCCCAAAGACATTCAACAACAACATTCAACAACAATGTTGTATGAGGAGATATTATACCAAAAACTGTGAATCTATACATTTCTGCAAAAATCACATTTCTGAAGAAACCTTTTTTTCCATGGTTCTTCAAGCTGCAAACTATTATTCAGGAGTTGTTCTTAATTTATTTATTCCTTTTTCATTTTCCTTGTTCTGAACAGATGAATGAACCATTGCTAGATTTGATATGCACAAAGCTCCTGGACTGTATTTCCTAACCAGAATAAAATTCATGCATCATACCCTTTATACTCAGAAATGGGAATAATTTGGGCCTGTTGAGCAATTTCAATCTTTATGCAGTAATACAGAATGGGGACCTGTGCAAAATATGCCTCTTTGCATATGTGGAAATCATTGTGAGGTTAGTAGCTACTTACTCTTCAAAGTAAGGGCAAATGAATTAACAGGACAGTGGAAAAAAGGTCAGCCAATTATGAGCACCCACAGATAAAAGAGAATTGCCTAGATTTGTTTCAGGATTTCTTACAATTCTCCAAACCATCCACGTTTAATCTGAGAAGATGGTAACGTTGATGGAAGAATGGAATTTGTAATTTAAAGATGGACAAGTTTTTTTTTTTAAAGTTCCTAAGTTTTAGAATAACAGAGTTGGAAGGTATCTTGGAGGTCTTCTAGTCCAACCCCCTGCCTAGGCAGGAAACCCTACACCACTTCAGACAAATGATTATCCAATCTCTTCTTAAAAACTTCCAGTGTTGGAGCATTTACAACTTCTGAAGGCAAATTTTTCCATTGTTTAATTGTTCTAACCGTCAGGAAATTTCTCCTTAGTTCAAAGTTGCTTTTCTCCTTGATTAGTTTCCACCCATTGCTTTTTGTTCTACCCTCAGATG
Organism: Notechis scutatus; assembly: GCF_049901735.1. NCBI lineage: Eukaryota > Metazoa > Chordata > Lepidosauria > Squamata > Elapidae > Notechis > Notechis scutatus. The sequence continues at coordinate 100,448,266 of NC_142011.1, read as the reverse complement.
CTTTGGAGAATAGTTTGACTCCCTCTTCTTTGTGGCAGCCCATTAGATATCAGATATCATGCTATCATGTCACCCTTTCTTTTCATAAGACTAGAAATATCCACTTTCAGCAACCATTCTTTATATGTTTTATCTTCGAGTCCCCTAATCATCTTTGTTGATCTACACTGCACTCTTTCTAGAGTCTCAACATCTTTTTTACATCATGGTGACCAAAATTGGACGCAGTATTTCAATTGTGGCCTTACCAAGGCATTATAAAGTGGTATTAACACTCCATATGATCTTGATTCTATTCATCTGTTTATGCAGCCTAGAACCATGTTGGCTTTTTTGGCTGCAGCTTTCTGGAGTTCCTAATGCAGTGTTTTAACAGAACAGTCTTGTTCATCTTAAATCCTTGGTTTATCTCTTTTCCATTGTGAAGGATACAAGGTTTGAATTGTTATTTCACACTGACTTTAAATAGCACGTGAGGCTGATGATGGAAAATGATAAATGAAGAAAAGGTTTTGGATTAGTTTCAGAACATCCAACTCATCCTTACCTCTTCTAATATCCCCAAGCATCAGGATTAAAAGTAGCACAGCCAAAGGAGTTCTGACCAAAGGTGGTATTCAGCCAGTTCGGACAGGTTCTGGAGAACCGGTAGCGGAAATTTTGAGTAGTTCAGAGAACTGGTAAATACCACCTCTGACTGGCCCCATCCCCATCTATTCACTGCCTCCTGAGTTCCAGCTGATCAGCTAGGTCTTCTTTTGTTGCCCTGCACAGGAGAATGGAGCTGGAAAGCAGGTTAGTGGGGTGGGGAGGGAATATGATTTTGCAGTATAACCTTCCCTGAGGAGTGGGGAGGGAATGGAGATTTTACAGTATCCTTCCTCTGCTATGCCCACCAAGCCATGCCACATCCACAAAGCCACACCCACAGAACCGGTAGCAAAAAATTTTGAATGCCACCTGTCGGGCTCTGAGTTCACTCAGAGCCTGTCAGCTCTGAATATGCCTCGCAGCAAGTCAACTGCCCATGTCACCTTATCTCTGCTGCTGCTGGATCTGTATTTCTGCTTGTATGATGGCCGATGGCTTTGGAATGACTCAGCAGAGCTGAGGATGGATTCTGCAACAACTGCAGGGATGGAAGATGGATTCTGAAACAACTGCGGGGCTGCTGGAAATGGCTCTTTTCATGTATTGATGTGGTGCATATTGTTAAAGGGGGTTGGGGCCCATATAGGTGGTAATTAAGCCTTAGGTTAAAACATGGTGAAGGTGGCACCAGGTGGGGATCAGTTAGTGAGGGTCAGAATAGAGTAGGGATGTAGACATGTTATAGGGTTAATAGCATTTAGGGATAATGAGTTCGGTGTGGCCAGAATTAGAACTGCGTATAGGCCTGGGTGTGGTAGGGTGTGTCTCATGATAATGGTAATAAAAGGAAAGGGAGCAAACTCAAACCCAACTCTAACCTTGCCTGGCTTTTAGCCTTTCTTGTCAGAGAAGAATATTTGTTGTTTGCTGAGCTAATGAATAAATTGCAATGGCACAACAAAGGAGCTAGAGCTTAATTTCAGGACAAATCTTCAATACTCAAGGACTGGCTGAGACCACCACTGGTTCTGACTAGCAATAGGTTTTGTTCAATGTATTGTTGTTGCATGTCTCTACTTTTTAATAAAGAGCTACTCACCTTGATTATACCTAATTCTTTAGGTGCAGCATCCCAAGAAAGAGATGTGATTCCAGTGACAGCGATCACTTCCTGAGCTGTCTGTGGAAAAAATTAGAAATAAATGTCTAGCCAGAGCCATAAGACAAAATAGTGAAAGAGAATGCACCATGTAATTGACATCTTTTATCTGAATCCAATCTTTGAAACCCAATTGCCATTTTGGAGTTGTTCTTCTTATCTTTCCTCATGCCCTGTTATAGGTATTGTCTTTCCATAATGAACATCACCATTAGATCAAAGTTCAGCCAAAGACTTCTTGTCTCATTTCGAAAGAAGCAAGAGCCATAAAATATGAAAAGACATTAAGTTCATGATGGGAAGAGACATGATCTAGTCCTAGAAACTTGAAGCAGTTGTGTAGTACCTCTTTTTTTAAGGGAACCAAGAATGTTCTGATTCTTTATGAAGGGGACAGAACTGGGAGAAAGGAGAGGCCAGAAAGAATGGGTTCTCAGCCATTCATTTCAAATGGAGAGTAATTTATAGGGTTGCTTTTTCAAAAAAAAAAAAAAAACCTTTAAAAGTCTTTGAGTATGAGAGTAAGTATGAAAGAACCAGTGATTAACCAGTGCTATACTTGGTTAATTCCTTTTTCTAGCTTACCAGTATAACCAGTGCTATACTTGGTTAATTCCTTTTTCTAGCTAGCACTGGGTTCTTTGCACAATTGTGTGGTCTTTGAAAGAACATCAAAACTAACATCAAAACATTTATATACATGTATTTCAGGAACTTGTGTTGAGAATAATTCTGGATTATTTTGTACATCCCTTCCATAACCAAAATGTTTATGGGTACTGTTTTATGTTCTAATTGGTCCTGCTTATCTACTTTCTTGCTTTGTTTGTTTGTTTGTTTACTGTTTTGGTTGCTATACAAGTTATACTTACCAAGGAATTCATTCAGTGTTTTGAAAAGTCTGCCTTGCATCTGTAACTTCATTGCTAGGGGGACTGAAATAGAAATACAGTGTGTCCATTTAAGATCCATTCATTTAGCTGTGAATGTTAATACACTCTTAATATATAAGATGGAATTTAGCTGCAATTTATCTTATATCTTTTATTTTCAACATACATATTTACATACCTATCATTCAATTCTCTTTCAGGGTAAGCAATAGTATAAAATAAAATACAAAATAATCCAAAATTGGAGGTGAAAGATAATAGAAACTTGATTTTGTCAGATAAATTACAAACATTGATCAGATTCAGCATAGCTTTGGTAAGTCAAGAATTTCATAGTACACTTTTTAATAAATCTGACAAAAAGTAGACAAAATTACAGTCATTGCTAATTGTAAGGACACAATATTGGTTAATTTAGTCATATTTTGAGCATTATGATACAAGTGCAGCCAAGAATTTAGAAATGGAAGAATTCTGAGAATTAAAGATGTAAAAATAATGTTAGTTTAAAAAAGCACATTTTTGTCATGGATTATTAAAATGAACTTTATATTAAACACCTTTCTTATATCTCTAATTAAATCTCTAATTAAACTTCAAATGTTCTTTTGGTGTGAAAATTGAAATTACAGCAAAAAATAATAATAGAAGAATATGCCTTTGCCTTTGCAATTTTGTGTATATTATACATAATGACATGTACTTTGTAAATACATTTTCTACGTGTTATTTTTGTTAATATAATGTATTTTTATAGGAAAGTTTTCCTAATATCTCCCCCCCTCTCTCTCTTTGTGTGTGTGTGTGTGTGTGTGTGTGTGTGTGTGTGTGTGTGTGTGTTCTGATTGGTAAACATTCAGTTAAAGAATGAATAACTATAAGGAAGAATTTCTTTTAGGGTGGACTAGTTCTACAAATTTTATAGTTAAATGTAAAATTTGATATGCAATACAGATGGTACCTCTGGGCAGAATGTATTACATTAAATATTTGCAAAAGATTAAAAACCTAATGTATTTTCACCCAGTGGAGGAAATTTCCCATAACATGAAACTTGGCTTGTCACTGGTCACATTGTGGTACCTTGCACTGGCTATGTTAACAGCCAATAAATAGCTGAATCCAATTTGGCTTTGACAGAAGGAAATTGATGCAAAACACACAACTGGTTAATTGGAGGAGACTACAGTTTGCATTTTAAATAGGGATCCTCACATTCATGACAAACCTAATTCCTTCATCAATGTATAGTTTGGTAACAATAACTAAAGTACAAAAACAGAAGATTATAATCTAGTCTTCTAGCTGATCTTCTAGCTGATCTTTGCTATACATAAAATCTTTATTTTTATTTTTATTGTGCATTAAAGTTGTATGCAAAATTGGAACTTGATGTCACTTTCCTGAAAGAAAACAAAATGTGGAAGGAAATGCATTTTGAAATAAAGCATTTTTTTCTGAATCAGATGAGGAAGAAAAGATTTCAGATTAGATAGAATCAACCTACATTTGATTGATTTTTCTAGATTTTTTAAATTGCAAACTATGCCACAATATTTTGTACAAAGTGGATTTTGGCAAACAAATTTCCAACATGCATGTAAGTTCAGGATTGCAATAAGACTGTGTTGTACAAAACTCCATAAACAAATTATAAGCCTCTGCCATTTCTTTATGTAAGATAAAGAAAAAAATAGAGTTCTTAAAATCTAGTTTTTTGGCAGACTGTCTAATTTTAATCATTTTAATCATGATGACCTTTTCTTTATATCTTTCTAATTAAAAAAGAAAATAACAACCCAACAATCTCTAAATAAAGTAGGGCACATATTTATTGATATATCCATTTATTTAATAACATTTTATCCACGGTTCCAATGTGAAAAACATTGCAGAGGACAGAACTGAGTTAAAAAAGAAAAGAGGAGGGGAAATTGTTATTATCTACCAGAGATCTTATTCCCAGATTATTTAGGGGTTTTGTGCCAAAACCAAAAATTTGCATTTGTCTTAGAAGACAATAGGTAGACAGAAATGTTGCTTTGATATTGGCTTAATATGTATATGACCAAATGCTTGATATAACACTTCTGAGCATAAAGGTAACTTTGCATGCTACCTTTACTCATCACATTAAGATAATCAGATTATCTTATTAAGATTAATGTTAGAGTATCTTGATCTAGGAAGGAATGTAGCTGACCACAGGAAACTGAGTTGAGGAATCATTTGGGGACTCTATATATTGATGCATGGGTGTCAAACTCGATCGCACATATGACATATCATGATGTATCATGATGTTTTCTGCCTTTGTGAAGCCAATTCCTACAACCATTCTTCATATGTTTTAGCCAGTGGTGGGATTCAAATAATTTAACAACTGATTCTCTGCCCTAATGACTGGCTGGGTGAGTGTGGCTGAGGTGTGGCTGGGGTCAGGGGGCATGACAGCACTCAGCCTGCTGCAGCACTTTGCCAGCAAAAACAGGGTGCGGTGGTTTATTACAAATGTGGGCTTTGCCTTGTGATATCCAGATCCAGCGAGCAAGCAGTGGGAACTGCACAGAAAATATACTTTTGTTTGTTTATGAAGAAATATCCCCAAAGTCAGATGTGCATTAAATGTAGACTGACTTTTAGCTATACACCTCCCCAGCAAACAGAACATTTTGAAGCTCCAGGTAAAGTGGATTCATTTTAGGATTAGTAAACCACAGTTTAGGGATATGGTGGCTCAGTGGCTAAAATGCTGAGCTTGTCGATCAGAGAGGTCAGCAGTTTGGCAGTTTGAATCTCTAGTGTTGCATAATGGAATGAACTCCTGTTACTTGTCCCAGCTTCTGCCAACCTAGCAGTTTGAAAGCATGTAAAACTGCAAGTAGAAAAATAGGGGCCATCTTTGGTCGGAAGGTAACAGCGTTCCATGTGCCTTCTGCATTTAGTCATGCTGGAGATTTATTCGGACAGCGCTGGCTCTTCGGCTTTGTAATGGAGATGAGAGAGTTGGAAACGACTAGCACGTATATGCGAGGGGGACCTTTACCTTCAACCATAGTTTGTATGTTGGAGATTCCTAAAGAAACACTGGGAAACTCTGTATTTTAAAGAACATTTGAGGGAAAGGTGAAGAATAGCCCTCCTCTGCCCTGAGGCTGTAGAGACCTGGCACCAAACAAAAACACTTTCTGTGAAGCAACTGATCCCACACTGACAGTGTAAGCCACTAGTATATGAAAATAAGAGCAACACTCCCTTCTAGTACTGCTGTTACCTCGTTTGGTAATGAAACCTCTGCAAGAAAATCATCACGCTCAGAGAGCACCAAGGAACCCACAGTTCAGCCCTGAGCTACAAATATTCTCTTCTATTGATAAACACTTTTTGGTTAGATAGACTCAGAGTCTGCATTATATGAGATGGCTCCCAGTGGATTTCATTCTAAATTTTGATAGGATTTCTGTAAATAAGGAATGTGGAATTATAATGGCTGAGTATTTGATCCTTCATACATCAAAAAAAAAAAAAAAAAATACAAAGCTAAGGGATAAACAAATAAAAAACAGATTTGAAAAAAGAAAAGGCTCAGAAAAGAAAAAGAGTGAAAGTGTAAGAAGAAAGAGGAAAAGAAGGAAAACTGAAAAAAGAATGACTTCCAACTTTCTTTGGTATATATATAAGTAAAAAAATATATCAAACTCGAAGATTAGCATTTGTCTACATTATTTCCATAATCCCTTATTTAATCATCAAAGCCCAGATCAACTTTTAATTTCAGTTTCTCACAAAAAGTCCAGTAATGGTTCATGTTGGTTTAATCACTTTGTTAATGAAACCACAACTGATTTATTTAATTGCACCAAACTCTAAACAAATCAGGAATGGAAAATCCTAAATTCTAGTGTAGACCCATGCTTCTCAACTTTGGCAACTTTAAGGTGCATGGACTTCAATTCCCAGAATTCCCCAGGCAGCATGAAGTACCTTAAACTTGCCAAGACTGAAAAACACTGATCTACAGATAGGGATTTTTCCATTCCTCTTTTACTGGTTCCTACTTACTTATGAGCAATCATAATACAAAATCCCCATTCCTAACTCACCCCTCAGTAATGATCATGCAAAATCCCCATTCCCAATTCACCCGAGAGCTGGGGTTTGGGGCCTGGAAGGCCTCCTGCACCACCCTGGAAGCCAAAATGGGGCTTGTGGGTTGGAACAAGGCAGGAGGGGGGGCACCCAGAGGTGGGATTAGCCAGTTCTCTGAACTGGGCAAAAAGTTAGCAACTGGTTTGCCTGAATTTATGTGAACTGGCTCAATCCCACCTCTGGTTTTAGCTTTCAGGCCCCTGGTCATCCTTGTTGATCTTCTTTGCACTCTTTCCAGGGTCCCAGCATCTTTTTTTTTTTTTTTAATATTGTGGTGACCAAAATTGGATGCAGTATTCCAAGTGTGGTCTTACCAAGGCATTGTAAATTAGAAGATAAATGAAAAGAAAAAAGTAATTAACCATTTGCAAATCTCTCCGGACAAACCTCCAGACAAACCTTTGAAATGAAATACAGAGGGTTTAAGATAGCATATGGAAATCTGGACAGTTATATGATTTTGTATACTTTATTCAACTTTAAAAACTGAAAGTGAACCTGGAACTTGATGATGAGTGAATGTCTGAATGGATGATAATGGTGATAATGATTTATTGACAATGTCAATAAATACTGCACCAAAGATAGCATAGCATACAAGGGGAGATACAGTTATGTGTCTATACTCCCAAAATGTCCTTCTATAAAAATGTGTTTTCATTATTCCTAGTATTATTTTTCTTCTTCTTTTTATGGTTATTATGAGCAGCAACTGATTATTATGCATTAATGAATTTTAATGGTAAGATTAGATTCAAATTTTTTTTTTTTTACATTTTTTAACCCAAGATTTGTCTGATAGTTGCTTTGCTGCTCAGAGGGAAGTTATTCTTGCATGGCCATTGTAATTGTTTCTGTCAGGATAATGGAAACCTTATGGATGTTTAGCAACATACCTCTGAGAGCATGTAACCTTGGAGATATGTGTAATGGACCTTTGGATAATGGAAATTCTGCACATCACACCTAAAACACTAGAGGACTGTTTTCCCCTCCCCTCTTTCTAATAGCTGTGTTCATTCCAGAACAAAAAGTTGCCCTTGGCAAAACAATTTTCTTACATTAATGTTTATATGCAGCACATGAACAAGATATCCTTCAGAACTGTCACATCGTCATTGGCACAAAAGTTTTGTCATTCACGAATGACAGAAAATTATGTTAATAAAGTGTCCTGAGTAATAAAAGGGTATTTGCAAAATATTTAAAATAAATATTAAACAGGGGCTCCTTGAGAACGAAGTGACATTATGAAGGGTAGATTGCATGTGGAGCGAAGGCATGGATGGATATATATCATTTCAGAAGCTGTCGTTTGAAAGCATACACAGAAATGTTTACTCCTCTTATGGTACAGAGTCAAAAAGCAGATATTTCCCAGAGTAGGTGGCAGGAATAACTAGACCGGGTTTTGCATTCAGGGATTTGAGGATTTTCATAAACTGGCCTAGGCGATAATTTAAAACCCTTCTTCCAAGCAGACACAATTCAATAGGAAATGCCTTTCTTTGTCTGGCTGGCTTGAGAGTTCATAGATCTTACACAGGACTGCACCCTTCAATTGGAAAATGGAATCCTGGATTTTCCTTACCAAAGCTCAGAAATATAAAACTTAACAAAGTTTGTATCTGTTTGTTTTTGTCTTCAAATTACTATTCACTCCTGGGGATTGCTGGGATTAATCCCTGAAGTTTTTGTAGTAAGATTTTCTGAAGTGGTTTGCCATTGCCTCCCTCTTTTTGCTGAAAGAGATTGACTAGACCAAAACTCATTAAGCAAATGAGGTGTGTTGAAAGCAGGACTCACAAGCTCCTGGTATCTAGCCTGGTGACTTAATCTCTACAGGCTGATAATCTGCAGGCTTGCACATAGAAAATATTTTAATGAGAAAATTTCATATAAAAGCAATGCTCTTCATGTAGCAAATATATTATGGTTCATAGAGAAACAAGGAAAACCAAGGAAAGAGAAATTAGACAAATCAGATTCCAAAACAATTCACCACAGTCATCTCCACTAATTAGTGACTTATCACCTGGATTATTAATGCTTTATTTGTTTAATAAAAGAAAAAGAATAATAAAAGAATAACTTTAAATAAAAATGGTAAAAACTGCAATAGAAATGAAATACATTTCATATATAAAGGACATTTGTCACATACTCAAATTTTTCATACAGAAACTGTGTCTTAAGGCAATTTGTACATAAATCAGCATTACAATCAGGTCTTGAATCCACTGGAAAACTGGAAAATCAATATCATCCTTGAAATATCAAATAACTAATATATTGACAATAATTAGGCAATGGGAAATCCATTTCTATTGTCCATGTTAATTTCCATATAGCAGGTATGTTGTTCAAAATAACATATGCATCCATAAATATTAAAGCTTCTCTTAAAGGCAGATTAATTTATGTAATTATTTTGGTTGTATCTCCAATCACACCATGACTTACTCAATTCTTTTTTACACAATTGAATGAGGTTCAGTAAATCCAAAGTACTATTATTTGTTGAGCTGTAATTTGAAATCAAGCGTGATTTTTATTGGTTAAGAATAAAAACATTTTCTCATTGGTTAAAAAATCTGGTTTTTTTTTATTCCTTATTCATTCAGTCTTTCAAATCTGCCTATTAGATTGATTTATCAATAGTTATTTAAAAAGAGTCATTGGGTGCCTTAATAATCCTTTCTAATAATTTAGTTGATTCTAAGACTGAAAGTGATGCAGGTAGTTAAGATCAAGATGTCAATAAATGTAATTGTAAATATTCTACGTGAGGGACACCCTTTAACATAGAGAACAATAAACATACTTCATTATCTTTCCCTAATTGCTCTAATGTAAGAATCCCAGATTTATCTAAATCTTCTCTATAAGTGTATTTTTAAAAAGGCAATTTTGTTATAAAACAATTACCTGTAGTATCAATTTAGTGTGAGAAAAAAGGTTCAAAACATAGATGCTACAATTTATGTTACAATTTTAATCAATATAATAACAACAATAGATACACTAGATTTATTATATTTTGAACAGTCCAAATAACTAAAGTTTTATATATGTATATTCCAAAATGGTCCAGGAAATACAATTTCGACTAAATTAAAGGTCCAGTCAAAAGGCATGCATAATTCAAAATTATGACTCCATTATTTAAATGTCAGCTACATTTTGTAAAAAAAAAATGTTTAGAGTCAAAGAACCCTGTAGAAGTTTATGAGGAATTCCATTAAAAACATAAAGCATTCTAGGAATTACAGTGACTTCCGGAGTACTTATCTTACCCCAGAGAGTAAGGTTTTGTGACTTCCACCTAACAAGGGCAGAGAAAGCTCTTTAAATATATTATTGATGTTCAGTGTAACATTTGAGAAACTGTGCTTAACATAACACATGTAAATAATTGAGAAATTCAGTATGTACTGTATACAAAAAGTATGTATTAGTGTATGAATAAGTAAATTTTAAACAAACCCTTCTTGGCTGCTGGTTTTGGTTCACATCTTCCTTTTGTATATCATCCTTCATTTTATAGAATGTGGAGGTATAACTGAGATCCTTTCTCTTTTGCTAAGAAAAAATGTTGCTTTGGTCAAGAAAGGATAAAGTATTCCATCTTTGATGTCCAGGGTCCAACCAACAAATTTGTGCCTGAATCCATTTTCTTGAAGAACTTACTAGTACTCTCCTAAAACATCATACAATACAATTTTGTAGCCCTGCACAGGATAATGGAGCTGGAAATCAGGTTATTGAGGATAGGTGGGGTGGGGAGGGAGTGGGATTTTACAGTAACCTTCCCCCCAGGAGTGGGGTGGGAATGGAGATTTTATAGTATCTTTCTCCTGCCATGCCTACCAAGCCACGCCCACCAAGCCATGCCACACCCACCAAGCCATGCCCACAGAATCAGTAATAAAAATTTTTTGAATCCCACCACTGGTCTTACTATTGTTTTTATATGGTGTGTTTGCCACCCAGGGTTTTTCAGAGAGATGGACGGACTTACAAATTTGATAAATAAATAAACAATAATGTAGAATGCTGTATTGTCCATGAAGACAAAATATCCACTGGATTTGATTGGGAATCTACAATCATAATTCTCTGTATGTATTTTGTAAATGCATCAAATGAGAATAGGTTTTTATACTTGTGGTTTTTTTATTTTTTGTTATTTTATTATTATTATTTTTTTAGAAGAACTTTATTGTCATTGTATAAGTACAATGAAACTGTGGATGCATCCCAGCAACTGTTCGCAATACAATAAAACCAAAGCACTTAAAAATGAAGATAAGAAAAATAGAGTACCCATGTCTTCATTTGCAATTTGAGAGTACAATATCTATGAATATACACAAAATATACATCCAACACTGACTGTAACACTTCGCCAAGTATAATACACAAGAGATGGATTGTACTGTAACATGTTATTATACATCTGAATGGGGTATTGAGATTTCACATCTTTTCACATCTTAATAAGGTAGTGACTTGTTTATTTGCGGTTCGGATGGCCCAGGGAAAGAAACTATTTGTTAGTCTAGAGGTGTGGGATTTTATTGACCTAAAACGCCGTCCAGATGGCAGCAGGTCAAAAAGATAATTGCCAGGGTGTGAAGTTTAGAGATTTTCCCAATAGGGCTTTGATTAATCCCTTTTTGAACAAGGTCTCCAATTGAGGTCCATTATAGTCCCAAAGTGTCCTCCTTACCTCTCTGCTGCTGGAGCATCAATAGCCAAACAGAATTAAATTTGCATCTTTCTGTGGTAGATGGAAAATGCCTTTGAGACACCTTTGAAACAGTGGTGGGATTCAAATTTTTTTACTACAGGTTCTGTGGGCATGGCTTGGTGGGCATGGCAGGGGAAGGATACTGTAAAATATCCAGTCAGAGGTGGTATTTGCTGGTTCTCAAAATTTCCGCTACCAGTTCTCCAGAATTGGTCAGAATATGCTGAATACCACCTCTGCTTTGAAGACACCTCTCTCTTCTTTTCAGTACAGAAGAGATCTACATAACTCTAATGTCTTAACTCTACAACCCATGGATGTACCCTGTTTATATAACCTTCCTTCTTCCTTCCTTCTTTCATTCCTCCCTCCCTCCCTCCTTCCTTCTTTCCCTCACTCCCTACTTCCTTCCTTCCTTTGCTCCCTTCCTCCTTCCCTCCTTCTTTCCCTCCTTTCTTCCCTCCTTTCTCCCTTTCTTCCTCCCTCCCTCTTCCCTCTTTCCTTCTATCCTTCCTTCCCTTCTTTCTTCCTTTCCTCCTTCCCTCCCTCCTTCCCTCCCTCCTTCCCTCCCTCCCTTTTAGTCTTGTTTAGAGGAAAGTTATATGCTTTATGAAAGTATGATGTTGCAAAATGTTCATAGAAGTTTTTGTTGCTATTGAAATAATGATGGCAAGAAACTACTGAAAAGTTAGTTAATGTTTAATTTCTCATTAAAGTGAAGGAACTGTAGTCAGAATTTAGAAGTAATCAGGAGTCAACTTTCCATGTTGCCTAGCAACTAGGTGATAAAACGAATATAGTTGGTGTTGATCTTCTTATGTATGTTCTAATTAAGTTTATCCTAGTATTCAGGGGTGGGATCCGACAAGGTTAACTACTGGTTCAATGATTTATGAGGTTTGGTGATTTATGATGTGCTTCCCTGCAATGCTGCACACGCGCCTGTAAATTGTCATCACCCTGGACAGCTGAGCAGCGCTGCGTTCAAAGAAGCAGCATTTGAAAAAGCACTTTTTTCCTGCCTTTTCAACTGCACTTATGCCTTGCATGGCAGCTGAGGTTGAAAAAGCAGGAAATAAAGGTCAGGTAAGAGCCCGGGCGGGCAGGTGGATCAAAATATCAGCAGACTTAGAACCGGTTCTATGTCTGCTTCTCTTCAGAGCTACCGGTTCTACCGAGCCGGACAGAACCGGTAGAATCCCACCTCTGCTAGTATTCTCTTATTCTGTTAGGCTTTGCCTCCCAAAAAGAAACACTAAACTAACCCAAGTTTATTAAGTTCTTAGCTTTTTAAAATTGGTTGGCCTTTTCAAATGTTTAGCCAATGCTATTTGTTCTAACAACAGATCCCATATGTTAGGGCTGTACTGACTTTGAAGATAATTCCGAGTAAGTGCTTCATACTTCACTTGCACCAGTGAAGCATAACAAAAGGGATGGGGTTTGATTACACAATCATAGTATTGACTTTTTTTGACTACTCTCTCCTCCCATTGACATCTGTGGACATCTATGGACATACCTTTCTGCTATTTATTAAAACAGCCTGACTTTTGTGTGCAAGCAAAAAAAAAGAAAGAAAGAAAGAAAGAAAGAAAAAGAAAAAGTGGTTGTTGAAAGAGTTGCTGAGAGCTTTTATTTATGTACGGTGTATTTATTGACCTTTGAAAAAAGAATCAAAGTAGTTCACTTAGTATAAAATGGAAAAAGAGGAGGAGTTCTGAAATATTGGCCATCAAGCATAAGTTATCACTTTTCCAACTTCATGTTTAATGGTTAAAATATTAAAAGAAATCAAGCATGATCACCAGTGGTTACAATTCCTCTTCCTTTCACTGTGTTGTCATATTGCTTCAGGCTGAAGAGTCTACAAATTAAAAGTTGGCAATCCGTAGATGGATAAATGAGATTTACAATCCCCCTTTTCTTTGATGGCACTGTGATAATTGATTCTTACATAATATTTACTCTGAAGTTCCCAAAATGAGCCCCATTAGTGATGCAATGGCTGATGATAATGAAGTTCTATTGACTCTATGAATGTGACTAAGCGGTGTCATTCCCTTATTTCCTATGATATATTATTGCTCTCAGTCATTTAAGCACAATTACTGTTGACCATAATTGTTGTAGTACTTGGTTATTTAAGTCAACATTAGTATTATCAAGGGTATCTCTACAGTGTCGTAATGACTCCCATAAAACTGTCACAGATCTGAGGCCTTTCAGTTGTATTTCAGGTTAGCTAATGCAGTTGAAAGCAGCATAGTGCTTCAGCACACATGTTGAGGAAATCTAAAATAGCATTCAGTGATTTATCTTGAAAGTTGGATAAAATGTCAGTGATTTGGAATTCTTCTGAATTTGGGGGATGTGATTGCAAATGTTTCATTGGAGAGCTTGTCTAGTTTAGTGGTTAAGGCACCAGATTATAAACTGGGAGTTCTAGTCCTGAATTAGGCACAAAGTCAATTTGGTGACCTTGGACCAATCACTCTCTCTCGGCACTAGGAAGAAGGCGATGGTAAACCAATTTGAAGAAAACTACAAGCATGAGATGAGGCAATTGCCAGGATTGATGTGAAAGCACACACAAAAAAAATATCCTTCCAATCCTGGACTAGTAGTACCCCTTTTAAGGGTTATGAAAACAATCCTGAGCAACATCAAGCAGCATATTCAAACATGAGGTATAATATATGTTATCTGAGAATGTCAGTAGGTCTATATGTGCCTGATCTTGACACAATTCATTTGTTAGATGGTTGGTTTTTAAAATAGCTATTGCTGTTGAGCAAAAATAATGGATAAGTAAGAGTCTTGCAAAAAATGCAATGTAAGTGGATTAATCATGTACAATATTAGATTTGAACAGTCTGCCTTGACTAGGAAAGGTATATGCTTTGTCAGGGAAAAATCCCGAGAGATTGGAGAGCTTCCCCCATACATTATTGGTCTGAAAGAATAATGATGTGAAGAAAAACTATATAAGTCTGACCCAGATGCAAATCACTTGATTGGCAATGAACCAAAGTAGCAACAAAGTTACAGTCATACAGTCATAAGTGGGAAGGGATGGGTGATAAGGAGTGATGAGAATATTAATAGTAATAGTAGTGCAGACTTTGTAAATAGTTGAACAGTGTTGAGATGATTATTTGTTTAGCAGAGTGATGGCTTTCGGAAAAAACTGTTCTTGTGTCTAATTGTTCTGGTGTGCAGTGCTCTATAGCATCGTTTTGAGGGAAGGAGTTGAAACAATTTATATCTGGGACATGAGTGGTCTGTGAATATTTTCACAGCCCTCTTTTTGACTCATGCAGTATACAGGTCCTTGATTGAAGGCATACTATATTAATATAATGTAGCTTCAAAAGAGAGAAGAGAGTTTAATATATCTAACTTATAGAAATGATGAAGATATAATATCGTTTGTCTCACTTTCCATTCATTAATTGTCCACGATATTTTGTTTCTTCAAAATAGGTTTTGGTTCTGTGATGGCTGCTTATGGTGCAAAATATAATTCATTATTAAATTTAAATAATATACACTGTATGTTCATTTTTCAGGTTTTCTCCATCTTATGAAGTCTAGTAGAGAGCAATGATCCTTCATAGATGAATATTTTTTGCATCTAACATGAATAAAACTAATAAAAATCTAGAAGGCACATGAAATGCTGATTTGACAAATTTATTAGATCATTGTATACTTTGTATTGTTATACAGATTGTAGCTCCCAACTTAAAGTCATCAAAAAATAATTCCATATCCGTTTTCAACATTTGATGGATATTTTTCCAGTTGTTTATGATGTGTTTGATCTTTAAATGCATACTGTTAGGGATAACATTGTTTTACCCTAACTGTTTTGGGTAAAGATAATAAAATGATGAATCATGGTTTGTCAGATAAAGTGTATGTGACTTTAAGCTAAAGGAATGTAATTAAGGGTGCAGCTGTAAAAGTACTATATAAGCAGCAAGGCACTCTCTGGCTCTTACTGGCTGGCTTATTGAAGACTGCGTTCTTGCTGGATCGGGGAGGAGAAGAAGTGTTGGATTACTTTGAAGATATTTCTCAACGGAGAGAAGATAAGTTTTGGACAGATTTATTATATGTGTACTGACACTGGCTATTCGACACGGACTTTGCAATTAGAGTATCCTCGACAAGACTTGACTGAATTTGGTATATGACTAATGGACTGTTTATAAAAATATAAATTTATAAATTTATAAATTATAAATTATATAAAATTATAAATTATAAAATATAAAATATAAAAATCAGAAAATAAAATACAAGCTGAATAGTCAAGATCTTGTTGATGACCCAAGCTCTGTAAAGGACCTTGGAATACTCACCTCTAATGATCTAAGTGCTAGAGCACACTGCAACTACATAGCCAAAAAGGCATTAAGAGTTGTTAACCTAATCCTACGTAGCTTTTTCTCTGGTAATATCACACTACTAACCAGAGCATACAAAACATTTGCTAGACCAATACTCGAATACAGTTCATCAGTCTGGAACCCACACTCACGTATCTGATATTAGCACAATTGAGAAAGTCCAGAAATATTTCACAAGAAGAGTTCTCCACTCCTCTACTCGCTGTAGAATACCTTATGCCACCAGACTTGAAATTCTAGAACTAGAAAACCTTGAATTACGCCGTCTTCGGTCTGACTTAAGCATGGTATACAAAATCATACATTGCAATGTCCTACCTGTCAATGAATACTTCAGCTTCAACCATAACAACACAAGAGCACACAATAGATACAAACTCAAAGTAAACCGCACCAAACTTGATTGCAGGAAATACGACTTCAGCAATAGAGTGGTCAATGTCTGGAATACTCTACCCGACTCTGTAGTTTCTTCCCCAAACCCCAAAAACTTTAACCTTAGACTGTCTACTATTGACCTCACCCCTTTCCTAAGAGGCCTGTAGGGGGCGTGCATAAGCGCACCAACGTGCCTACCGTCCCTGTCCTATTGTTTCTCTTATTCTTTTATTTTTCTTATATGTAACCATTTCATGTATTCACAACTATGTATACATTTATACTTATTATCTTGTAAACAATTGGCAAATCAAATAAATAAATAAATAAAATAAATAAATAATGACTATGCTATAATTCTTAAATGGAATAAATTATAATTTTGATAGCACAAGCGTATCTGTATTTTTACTGCGTGTTAACGAGAAGGCTTATCTCACACATTTACCTGTCTTCCTATCTGACTTCGCTGCACATTCTGTTTAGTTTGTTTTCCTTAACACCCGTTAGGGAATCCAGGCTTAACACTGGTTATGGGCCCAGAGAGACTGCAAAGTCAGTTTAACTAGGATAAAAACAGGTTTATGTAAAAAGTGAGATTTTGTGTTGTTACACGTTAAAGTAAACAGACAGCTGTGTTTTATCAATTATAGTTTTATATCCATATAGTGAAACATGGCACAAGTCAGTCTACAAAGTTTGTCCCTTATATCCAAACTGGATGGAACAAACTATGTTTCATGGTCTATGAAATGTAGTCTACTTCTACGAAGAGAAGGTCTGTGGAACATAATTGAAAATCCACCTAACGTAGAAGAATGGGATCCTGAAGATGAGGAAGATAGTCAGAAGATAGAAGATTTTAAACAGAAAAATGAACAAGCACTTTGCATCATAGGACTAACATTAACTGATCAGCAGCTTGTTCATATACGTGGAGAGCAAACTGCTGTTGGGTGTTAGCAAAAACTGAGGAGGATTTATGTCCGAGATAACATTGGTGCTCACATAAATCTAACACGGAAGCTTTTCCGCGCGTATCTCCAAAAGAATGGTGATATGCTGAGTCATTTGAACACTGTGAAAAGCATTTTCCAAGAACTTCATGAGAAGGAGTTAATTTTCTCTGAGCTACACCAGGTCTACATAATTCTATCTTCATTAGACGAAAGTTTTGATGACTACGTAACTTCTCTTGAAATATTGCCTAAAGAAAGCCTAACTTTAACTGATATCACTGGCAGATTGATTGAAGAGGCCAGAAGAAGGCTTGAAAGAGATCAGTTAAGGAGGGAGCAACCTCAAAAGGAAAATAATGAATCTCCTACTGCATTCGCAATTAAAAGGTGTTTTAATTGTGGAGGGAGAGGACATTTTGCAAGATTTTGTAAGAAACCAAAGCGCCAGAATGCAAGCCAGAATGCTGTAAGCCATCAAAGAAGAAATAAGAATTATGAGTTAGCAATGTATAGTAATGGAGTTGTAAAAAATAATTTATGGGTGGTTGACAGTGGTGCGTCCCACTGTATTACAAATGATAACAAAAAATTTGTAAAAATGTCCATGAGTTCACAACATATCTCATTGGCAAACGGATGGAAATTGAAGGCAAAAGGTGAAGGTATAGCTCATTGCTCTAGTATAAAGGAGAACATAAAAATGTTATATGTACCTCAACTTAAATTTAATTTGCTTTCAGTTAGAATGTTGGTTAGATTAGGATACATAATTACTTTTAGGGGAGATACTTGTTTAATTGAAAAAGAAGGTAAGAAAATTACTGCAACGTTAAGAGGTGACTTATATGTGTTAAATGATAATGGTTTAAAAGTGGCTAACACAGTTTATGATAATAAGAAACCTCATGATGAATGTATTCACTTGTTACACAGACGGTTAGGTCATTTAAATTTTAAAATGATTAAGAGAACTGTTCAACTATCTAAAGGAATAAGTTTGAAACCTTGTAATAAGTATTTGCAATGTTCTGCTTGTAATCAAAACAAAAGCAAAGTTATACCGGCAAATAGAGTTGATGGATTTACTACCAAAGAGCCTTTAGAGGTAGTATTTGCCGATATAATAGGTCCTAAAAAGCCAAGTGTAGGTGGTGCTAGATACATATTAAGCATATTGGACCACTATTCTAGGTATGGTTTCTGTTTTTTAATGAAGAGAAAAACTGAAACGTATACAAATTTCTTTAATTGGTTAAAATTTGCAGAGAGGAAAACTAAAAGGAAATTAGTAACTCTTATAACAGATAATGGTACGGAATTTACAAATAATAAATTCCAGAATAGACTTAGAATGGCAGGTATTCAACATAAAAAGTCTGCACCATATAGGCCTCAGCATAATGCATTTATAGAGAGACGAGGCCAAACACTGCAATCAATGGGAAGGACAATGTTATCTGATTCTGGATTACCTGACAATTTGTGGGGAGAAGCTATAATGTGTGGGAATCACATATTAAACAATGTTGTTAATTCAACAACAGGTGAATTACCATTCACTCTGTGGCATGGTAGGAAACCTGATTTGAGTTATATTCACACATTTGGTGCACCAGCATGGGTGCATATCCCTACACAACTCAGGCACAAAGGACAACGTAGAGCTAAAAGATTAATTTTTGTTGGATATCAAGCAAACCATAGATCTTATAGATTCTGGGAACCAGGTACATCTAAAGTATACTGCAGTGCTAGTGCACAATTCCTAGAAAATATAGGATGGAATAGATTAGAGCAAGATTCAGATAATGATGTTATTATAGAACCCTATAAGAGGCAGAAAGAAAAGACTAGTTATAAGAAAAGTCAAATTAAAGAAGAAGTCCATGAAGAGCAAATAGAACCAGATCAAGAGGAAATAATTGATCAAGAAGAGATAGATAGTCAAGAACAGGAAATAAAGGAAAGTCCACCTGTAAGTCCTGTTATACCTAGACGCACAACGCGTATAACCAAACCACCTGAAAGATATCAGGCAAGTATTGTTTGCCAATTAAATAAAGTTCCTACTAGCATAGATGAACTTAAGATGTATCCTGCTAAGGATCAGGAGAATTGGCAAAAGGCAATGGAAAAAGAGTTAAATTCATTAAGGAAAATGAAGGTTTATGAAGAAACCAAATTACCTCCAGGAGAAAAACCCATTGGATGCAAATGGATATTTAAAGTAAAGACTGGAAATAATGGGAAAGTAACTTATAAAGCTAGATTAGTAGCACAAGGATTTAAACAAAATGTATATGATTATGATGAGGTATTTGCACCAAATCTTAAGGCTACAACTTTAAGAGCTGCTTTAGTGTGGGCAGCTAAGAAGAATTATATAGTTAACCATTTAGACGTAGAAACTGCATATCTACATGCACCATTGCAGCATACAATATATTTGAAAAAACCAGTTGGTATAAATGATAATAAAGTAAATAGCAATGATTGTTGGAAACTCAAGAAGAGTTTATATGGATTGAAACAATCTGGCTATGAATGGAACCAATATATTGTGAAAGAATTAAACAATATAGGGTTTAAATCTGGTTTAGCAGATCCATGTATATTTAAAAGAGAAAATAATGGAACGGTGTCATAATTGTTATTATTTACAGATGATATTGCTTTGATTACTAAGACCAATAATGAAGCTACTGAGATTATTTCATTATTAACCAAAAGGATAAAATTAAAGCATTTAGGTGAAATTAAAAAGTATCTAGGATTGACAATTAATAAAACCACAAAAGGATTTAAGATATCTCAAGAGGATAAAATTTGCCAATTAATTAAATTGTATAAAATGGAACTTTGTAAGCCTGCAAAGACTCCAATGAGTCAGGAAATTTGCAAAATGGATGCTCAAAGTCCCAAATTTGATAAGACCATATATTAATCTTTGATTGGTAGCTTATCATATATAAGCAATTGGTCTAGGCCAGATATAGCTTATAGTATTAATCAGCTGGCATGATATAATAATGATCCACATCAATGTCATTGGCAAGCATTAAAGAGAATTTTAAGATATCTTAAAGGAACAATGCACCATGCATTGTATCTAGAGCCAAAAGGTGATTTGAATCTTAGTGCCTATGCAGATGCAAGTTTTGCAACTGACATAAATACTAGAAAATCAACATCTGGGATGGCTATATTATTTGGTAAGACACTAATAGGGTGGAGGTCAATCAGACAACAGCATATTAGCTTGTCAACGATGGAAGCAGAATTTTCATGTCTGTCATTACTATGCACTGACTTAATTCAGTACAAACAGTTATTATTAGACATGGGTATAACTGTTAAAGATTCTATTATTGTGTACAAGGACAACCAGGCAGCTATACAATTAGCTACTAATATTGCTGTAAAGACTAGATCAAAGCATACTGATTTAAGATACTTAAATGTAAGAGAATCTGTGAAAAATGGTCTAATTAAACTTGAGTACTGCATGACGGAAGCAAATATTGCAGACCAGTTTACAAAAGCTCAAGGTGTTGTAAAATTTAAAGAGAGTTGTGACAATTATGATTTGAAAGTGTAAATGGATATATTATTGTAATATTTATTATTATTACCCAAAAGGGGAGAATGTTAGGGATAACATTGTTTTACCCTAACTGTTTTGGGTAAAGATAATAAAATGATGAATCATGGTTTGTCAGATAAAGTGTATGTGACTTTAAGCTAAAGGAATGTAATTAAGGGTGCAGCTGTAAAAGTACTATATAAGCAGCAAGGCACTCTCTGGCTCTTACTGGCTGGCTTATTGAAGACTGCGTTCTTGCTGGATTGGGGAGGAGGATTACTTTGGATTACTTTGAAGATATTTCTCAATGGAGAGAAGATAAGTTTTGGACAGATTTATTATATGTGTACTGACACTGGCTATTCGACACGGACTTTGCAATTAGAGTATCCTCGACAAGACTTGACTGAATTTGGTATATGACTAATGGACTGTTTATAATGACTATGCTATAATTCTTAAATGGAATAAATTATAATTTTGATATCACGAGAAGGCTTATCTCACACATTTACCTGTCTTCCTATCTGACTTCGCTGCACATTCTGTTTAGTTTGTTTTCCTTAACACCCGTTGGGGAATCCAGGCTTAACACATACAAATTAATTTAAATTGAGAATGAGAATTTAGAAGTTTGATTAAATGATTTGAACTTCAAAAAAAAACCCAATAACCACCATTAAGCATCCATAATATATTTTAAGACTGTGATTAACTTCAAAAGATTGGTTGTAATTAATGCTTTAAATTAAATTGAATTTTGTATAATACATTATAAACAAAAATATGGATTCATGAGTTAGTCAAATCAGCTTTTAAACACAATTGCTTCTTACAATGCACACTCAAATGGTGTGTATTAATGACATATTAAAATTCCCAGTTCATTCTTATCATTTAAACATGCAATACCACCCATGAAGTTTCAAAATTGCCTTTTTAAAAATCTTTTTGTCCAATAGACTAATTTTCTTGTATCAAAGAAATAAACTGAATATGTAGAAATGATTTTCATCACAATATGCATTGAATTCACAATTATTTTCTTTAGGGATAAATATAAATGGGAGTCCATTGGATTTGGAGTTGGCTGTTGAACAGAATGAAGTTAAAGACCAGAGAGTCTTGATAGTAATATATCCAGAGCCCATGTGAGGATTCCCATTAGACTTATATACTGCTCCTTATGCTTTACAGCATTCTTTAAGCACTTTACAGAGTCAGCTTATTGCACCCGATGATCTGGGTCCTGATTTTATTGACCTTGGAAGGATGAAAGGCTGAGTCATTCTTGAGCCAGTCTGGATCGAACCTCAAGCAGTGAGCAGAGTCAGTCTGCAATACTGCATTCTAACCACTCTGCCCCCATGACTCATGGAAATAACTAGAAATAATCCTACAAATTGGTGGGGAATTGATAGGATAAAGAAAATGCAGAACTTTTCTGCCAACATCTGTTTTCACTAGAGGATAACATGAAACTTTACATATAATATTGTAACCTTGATGGCCAAATGAATATGGATTTTGGTTTGTTTTAGTTTATTTGTCTATGTCTCTGCTAAGAACAGGAATTCTAATTCCAAAATCCAGCACATTACATTTGGTTCCAAATATCTTTCGTGATAAATATCTCAACATATATAATAATGCATCATCAGCTTCTGTATCAATCCAATATTGTTTTCTAAAGGAATACAGTTGTGTTTGTTGGTTTGGTAGTAATTTGTCCTTCATGGATTATAGCAGGAAGACAGAAGTAAGAGAAATGATTGAGAATGAAGACTAATGCTTTGGTACGTCAAAGAAAAGTAGTATTCTAAAGGTGTTAGAGTGATTGGAAGAACAAAATACTTATGTATGGACTTTAATTTAAACTGTTTAATAACCACAACCTGAATTCATCAGTAAGAATAACATGAGAGGGATAGACAGCACAACTGGGCCAAAATTAAGCATTTTTGTAACTCGACAAATTCATTTGTGGTAATGAAGAAGATAATTGTCTGAGTCTGATGGAAATTAGCTGTCTTAACATTGGGAAACTGTAAATGGAAGGAAAAAAAGTGGGAAAGAAAAGCCTGAATGTGAGGATATAAAAGAGAGATACAAAATGAAATATGAGATAGAGACTTTACAGTTATTTCCCTTTACTCCTCTTCCCAGCCATCTTCTCAGTACCGTTCTTTTCTTCCTTCACATTCTACACAATTGAAATTATTGTTGATTTGCTCCCTTTTATATTTCATTCTACCTATGGATTAAGGTTAGTGGCTACATTACTACAGTGTTCTATTTGGTAGCTCTTCTTGCAGAGAGATCCAGGCCTCCCTTTTTTGATGTGTTCCAGATATATCAATAACTAGAGAAGTTATCTATATGTCAACCTCTTTTCCAAAGTAGCAGAAGACAAGACAAGAAAGTAATAGATGGAAACTAATTAAGGAGAGAAGCAACCTAGAACTAAGGAGAAATTGCCTCATCATCAATGGTTCATCACTAGGAAAGGCAGAAGGGCAGAAAAGATGGTCTGGGGAATTCAAAAGCATACATTAGTTTCACTTATAGCTGGCATCTTACAAATGCCACCAGAATCAGAATGGGTTTTTCCTACAGGTGGTAAGACTTATTTAATCTGAATTAGTCCTTGCTAAGATTGTTCAACAAGAGGTGATACTTCAGAATTAATGTTTTGAGATGTGCTGTAGCAATGTGCATAAAATTAACTTATTCCACACAGGCTAATTTTGTATCCGGGAAACACTCCAAGAGTTAAATGGATAATGGTTGTTCTGATATATAAAATACCCCTGTTTCTAATTATGCTTATATGATATAGCTTGAACCTCCCTCGCCTACCATTTAAAGCTTGAATTATAATTATACTATTACTGGCCAAGAAAGTACAGTAAAGGAAAAGTGATATTCCCAAGGTTAGATAAAATTGCCTTCATACATGCTTTATCTCTGCTTACTTTTGTATGATAATTGTTCATTTAAATGTGGCTTCTCATATTTTGCATTATTTCCATAGAAGATCTATTGTATGCAAGGATTTTGCTGACCAGCTACCTAAAATATTTTAATTAATATTAAAAACCTAGAATTTTAGGCTCTAATACAGAGATGGAGAGCTTAATATCCAATTAAATCCCTTTTTCATGCTGAGTAAAGCATGATCCAGATGAAATCCCACATATTCTGAGATTGAGATATATTCTCAAATCCTCAGTGAATAGAGGAAAGAATATGGCAAGCAGTGATATATTGATTCAAGCCATTCAACTCTGAGCTGCTTATTATTCGAATGGCTTCAGACATTTGGTTGAATTTCAACTATTTTTTTTCCTTTTTTATGAGGAAATTGTACTGAGGAAATTATGATATATATTGAGAAATATTGAGCTGACCTATATATTGAAAAAAATAATTCCAAGCAGAGATTTAATCTATGTCTAGACCATGTGGTTAGAGTCAGTTTGGTGTAGTGGTTAAGGCACCAGATTAGAAACTGGAAGACTGTGAGTTCTAGTCCTGTCTTAGGCACTAAGCCAGCTGTGTGGACCTTGGACCAGTTACCGTTCTCTCAGCCGTAAGAAACAGGCAATAGCAAACCACTTCTGAAATCTTGCCAAGAAAACTGCAGGAGCTTGACCAGGCAGTCATCATGTCTCAACACTGATTCAAAGGCACATATACATGTATACTTTTAGTGTGAACCAAAATTATTTTGTTGACTATGAATCATAACAGAGATTAAAGACTTTATTATTTAAATTGAACAAATATTACAGGGAAAAGAAATGGAAGTTGATTTAGATCAGTGTCAGGATTGATAAAATAGCACAAAATGATATAACATTTGAAATACTATATAGTATTTCCAAAGAATTGGGCCAGAATTCAGTAGCCACAATGTCAACAATATCACTAACAATATCTTTGAATAGAATATTCAAAGTATATTAATAAAGGGATGATAGATGTTAAACAAATCTCTCTTGATGCAGAAACAATAGTATCAGTCTTCCAGAGAAGGAAGCAGAGCTGAAAATCATGGTGGAATGAAGAGATGGTGAGCAATAGAGTTCTTCATAATTCCTTCCCAGACAAGGAGAGGACTTGAGATCATTCAAAAGTATTCCAGATAATTGTTCCTTGTAAGGAAATCCCAAGAAAGCAGTATCTGGTGGGTTTAGAGATCTGGGAGGTGAGAGAGTAAGGTTCTGACCCAGGTTTCATCAATCATAATTAATCACAAATTTGTTTTAAAAGCAAAACCTATTTTATTGCAATGCTGGGAATTGCTTTCCTTCCCAGCCAGAACTAATCTTAAACAGTCCCCCAAGATAAGCACACACCTTTCAGTTCTTGTTAATTGGATACAGAAGTATCCAATTAACTATAAAAGAAATCAACCCAAGTACAAGAAAAAAACCAACCAAAGTAAACAGAGCTTCAAGTATGACTGGAACCAATCAAACTACTTTGCTTCCTGCAAAGGTTTCATCATTTAGATCTGACTTTTATCCCTTATGGGAGGGACAATCACCTCCCAGCCTTACTCCCGATTTGCCCTTTAGTTTCAGCTGCTCTCGCCTTCTAGCAGCTCTGCACACACACATACTGGGAATTGGTTCCCCTGGGTCCTATGCTTCTCTGCTGCCAGACTCTGAAGGCTCTGAAGGCAGCACCCCACTCCCAGATGGTCCTGGCCCCATCCCTGCATTCATGCAGGACCTTGTCCAAGTCCTCTCCAGACTCCCTGACTGGTCCCCCTTTCCCCTCACTTTCCAATTCTGTTGCTGGCTACACTGGCTGCCAGCGAACCACAACAAGTAATTGCTTTCTTGGTAAAACTGCAATTGGTGCCTTCAAAAGGACACTGAGTTTGCATACTTTCTTTTCTAATCATTTTTGGAAAGTGCTTGTTAACTGCTTTTCAGTTATTAAGAATCTTTGGATCAACAGGTTGTATAGCTTTAAGTGAGTTTCCTTGAATCCTTAGAAAATGAATGAATAAATGAATGAATGTTTAAGGTTTAAAAACAATCTTTGGGAATGAACAGAAAATGTGTGATTAGAACTTTGGTTTTGAATAGTTACAAATGGACTTGGGGCCAGATATTCTTCATTCTCATGGAAAATACTATTTGTTCTGAGTTCTTCAAAGAAAAAAGAGGTTCACTTAACAACAATGTTACTAACTTAACAACTGCACCAATTCATTTAACAACTGTGGCAAGAAAGATTGTAAATTGGGGAAAACTTACTTAAAAATGTTTCACTTAGCAACATAAATTTTGGGCTCAATTGTAATCATAAGTCGAGGACTACCTGTATCTTGTTATGACGTTTAATTGAATTTTGCTGATCAGGAATAAATAACAAAGCTTTAAATATGTGTTTATATGTGAGATGGAATAGGGGAAGATCATTTGACATATGTACGTACACACACACACACACACACACACACACACACACACACACACACACACACACAATATATATATATATATATATATATATATATATATATATATATATATATATATATATATATTTTCTGAGGTTCTCATGGTATTTGTATGTGGATCTTTGGTTATTCGGGTTTTCTCCTGCGTAAGGTTGGAAGTATCTAGGCAACGTTTCGATGAAGTCTCATTCATCATCTTCAGGCTTCTGTCTTCAGCTCTGTGCTTCTCAGAGTGATGTGAGCTTGCAGCTGCTTCTTCCTTTTAACTGCTAGTGGGGTGTGACTTGATTGGGTGGGGGCTTGGCTGTGTTCTGATTGGGTGGGGGTGTGTTCTCATTGGTTGGGGTTTGGCTGTGTTCTGATTGGTTGGGGGTTGGCCATGTTCTGATTGGCTGGAGATCTGTTCTGTTCAGGTGGGGGCTTGGTTGTGCTCAGGTTGGTCTTAGTTACTGGGGATTTGAGCTGGTGAGCTGTGATCTTGCTGTTTGGCTTCGAGTTCGTGGTCGTGCTGCATCTTCATGGTGGGGGTCAGTTGCCTTCATGTATGGCTCAGAGGGGTTTGAAGTGGGTAGTGATGCAGCTGCAGTGCGGCTTCTGGTCTGTGGTCGTGTCTCATCTTCTGTGTGGGTGTGAGTCTGCTTTTTACGTGGAAGTGTGGTGGTGGCATCTTGTGTGGCCCTCGTGGGTGTGGGTCTGGTGTCATTCATCATGTTAGGTACTCGTCTGTTCATGAGGGCGGGTTTCCAAATGGCTGGTAAGCGGGAGGTGTCATCTCTTTTATTCATGCTGTGTGGGCGTTTTTCTATCTCTATGGCTTCTCTGATTATTCTGTTGTTGAAGTGTTCGGTTTTGGCGATAGTTCTGGTATTTTTAAAGTCAATCTCATGTCGCTCCCAAACACATCCCCACAGAAACCATCATATGCGGAGTTGAAACCAGCCTGACCAAAACCAACCCTGATGATGCTAATAGAATCAGACTCGAAATCACCAACATCCTCTGCACTAGCAAACCACCCAAAAGCAACTTATCCAAAGAAGAACAAACTGCACTACGTAACCTGAAAGAAGACACCAGCATAATAATCCTACCAGCAGACAAGGGCAACGCGACAGTGGTTATGAACACATCTGACTACCAAACCAAGTTAACCAACCTACTCCTAGACCCCACATACAAACCCCTAAAGACAGATCCCACCACCTACCTAGAAAAAACCACCAGATCCAAAATAAAAGCCTCCCCCATCAGTGAAGAAATCCAGCAAAGAATCATACCCAGAGAGAAATCATCCAGATGCCCCAAGCTTTATGGTCTCCCCAAGATACACAAAGAAGGAACTCCACTTAGACCAATAGTCAGCTCCATAGGCTCACCTCTACAAAACCTAGCCAAATTTCTCGCCAAACAACTACAGCCCTATGCAGAATCCATCAACTCACATGTAAGAAACTCATTCCAGTTCATCGAGATCATAAAGAAACAAAACTTACAACCCAGCGACCTACTAGTGAGCTTCGATGTCATATCCCTCTTCACCCAAGTGCCAATAAAAGAAGCCTCGACAGCCATCCAAAACAAATACACCCCCCCCCAGCACATCCTAGATCTGACCAACCACTGTCTATCCAATACATACTTCACCTACAACGGACAAAAATACAAACAAATAGAAGGAGCACCCATGGGATCACCCCTCTCACCTGTCATCGCAAACCTCTACATGGAACACTTTGAAACACAAGCTCTAGAAAAATATGATCACAAACCCAAACTCTGGCTCAGATACGTAGATGACACCTTCATAATCTGGCCACACAGGAAAGAAAAACTGAACAACTTCCTCACACACCTCAACAGCCTACACCCCAAAATACAATTCACCATGGAAACAGAAGCTAACAATCAACTTCCCTTCCTAGATGTCTTGGTATACAAAAAACCCAATGGCTCCCTAGGACACACCATCTACCAGAAGAAAACACATACAAACCGCTATCTACATGCACTCTCACACCACCACCCAGCACAGATCAATTCCGTAGCTGAGACACTCATCTCCAGAACAAAATGCTTAGCTGATGAACAACACCTAAAAACCGAACTAAACACTCTCACCAACGTACTAACAGCCAATGGATTTCAAAGAAAGAAGATTACCCACCTAATCCAAAAAGAAACCCCAACCAAAATCCAAGACAGAGAACAAGAGAACAAGAGAACGGCAAAGCCCTCCTCCCATATATAAAAGGCACTACAGACAAAATCAGCAAGATCCTCCAAAAACACAACATTAAAACAGCATTCTGCACAAACAGAAAAATATCCACCATCCTAAGAAACCCTAAAGACAAAATCGAGTTAGAAAACCAAGGAGTATACGAAATCCCTTGCACTGCCTGCCCCACCACATACATTGGACAAACTAACAGAAGAATAAGTGCACGCGTTGAAGAACATAAGAACTCAATCAAAAAGAAGAACCGACCTCTTCCCTGGTCCAACACCTCAAAGCCACAGGACATGAGATTGACTTTAAAAATACCAGAACTATCGCCAAAACCGAACACTTCAACAACAGAATAATCAGAGAAGCCATAGAGATAGAAAAACGCCCACACAGCATGAATAAAAGAGATGACACCTCCCGCTTACCAGCCATTTGGAAACCTGCCCTCATGAACAGACGAGTACCTAACATGATGAATGACACCAGACCCACACACACGAGGGCCACAAGAGATGCCACCACCACACTTCCACGTAAAAAGCAGACTCACACCCACACAGAAGATGAGACACGACCACAGACCAGAAGCCGCACTGCAGCTGCAGCACTACCCACTTCAAACCCCTCTGAGCCATACATGAAGCGAACTGACCCCCACCATGAAGATGTGGCACGACCACGAACTCGAAGCCAAACAGCAAGATCCCAGCTCACCAGCTCAAATCCCCCAGCAGCTGGGACTAGCCTGAGCACGGCCAAGCCCCCACCTGAACAGAGCACGCCTCCAGCCAATCAGAACACGGCCAGCCCCCCAACCAATCAGAACACAGCCAAGCCTCCAACCAATGAGAAAACACTCCCACCCAATCAGAACGCAGCCAAGCCCCCACCCAGTCAAGTCACACCCCCACTGGCAGTTAGAAGGAAGAAGCAGCTGAAAGCTCACATCACTCTGAGAAGCACAGAGCCGAAGAAGCAAGCCTGAAGATGATGAATGAGACTTCATCGAAACGTTGCCTAGATACTTTGAATCTTACGCGGGAGAAAACCCGAATAACCAAAGATCCACATACAAATACCCGCGAGAACCTCAGAAAAATATATATATATATATATATATTGTTTTATATATATATATGGGTATATATATATTAGCTATGTTATATATTTATATATATCATTATAGTTGTGCTTTTAAAGTTGTAGCAATATATATCTATTTATCTATTTATTTATTTACTTTTATTGCTGGATCCACAATAAAGTTCTGCTTAGCTTGGAAAAAATGAGTTTCAAACAGCCAGGAAAATGTGTCTGGAACTGCAATGAGTAGTTTGAAAAGTAAAAATGAGATAAAGAAAATGATAAATAATGTTCTTAATTAATATAATATTACAATAAAGTTGATCTCTCTCCCATATCTGAAAATTAATTTACTTACTTTTATTACAAAAATTAATGCACGAGCTACTCATCATTTAAGTTTAATTTTTTCCCCTTCCTGAAATGATAAAATCTGTTTTGTACTTCAGGTCACTACTTTTACATCTCTCAAGCCTGATTGTATTCATGTTTTGTACAAACGAGCAGAATGTGAATAAACAGATCAATATCTGGCTGTTGCAGCAAATGCAGATTTCAAGTAATGGAAGCTAAATGGAAGGTGTTATCATTAAGTACAACAAAGAGAAAAGTGGTTTTACTCGCATCTGTCCACCTTTGTATGACTTAACCTCATTAGCTCTATTGGTTTGGACAGCTTGCTAGAGTCTTATAAACAATCTAGGAAATGTTGATTAAGAAGAAGTAGGCCCTTTCTCTCATCAGTTTAGGACCTGTCAAGGAAATTCTGATGATAAAAAACCCTTCTTTTTGATTAATAAATAGGAATGATTTTCAATAAAGTACTCACACACAAACAAGTATATAAATTATAAAGATCACACGACTGCTTATTGGCCTTTAATACAAGATTACAACAACACCTACAAGTTTTGGTGCTGATTCTGCTTGAGTTGTTTAATTTCCAAAGGACTTCTGGGAAAGCCAGATCTTCACCAATGTCTGGAAATCCATAACAATAGGGTTTGCTCTCAGTGGGCAAGATGTTCTAAGGTAGAGGAGCCGCCACCAAAAAGCCCATCTCTGTGGCCCTTCCTTTCATAGAGTGGACTTTTCCTATTTGATTTGTCAATCTTGTACAAGATAATAGGTATAAGTATAAACATAGTTATGAATACATGAAGTGGATACATATAAGAAAAATAAAAAGAAACAATAGAACAGGGACGGTTCTATAGAACAGGGACGGTAGGCACGTTGGTGAGCTTATGCATGCACCCTACAGACCTCTTAGGAAAGGGGTGAGGTCAATAGTAGACTGTCTAAGGTTAAAGTTTTTGGGGTTTGGGGAAGAAACCACAGAGTCAGGTAGAGTATTCCAGACATTGACCACTCTGTTGCTGAAGTCGTATTTCCTGCAATCAAGTTTGGTGCGGTTAATCTTGAGTTTGTATCTATTGTTTGCTCTTGTATTGTTATGGTTGAAGCTGAAATATTCATTGACAGGTAGGACATTGCAATGTATGATTTTATATACTATATTTAGATCGGACCGAAGGCAGCGTAGTTCTAGATTTTCTAGGTCTAGAATTTCAAGTCTGGTATTCTGCAATGAGTAGAGGAGTGGAGAACACTTCTTGTGAAATATTACTGGACTTTCTCAACTGTGCTGATATCAGATATTAATGTGGGTTCCAGACTGATGAGCTGTATTCAAGTATTGGTCTAGCAAATGTTTTATATGCTCTAGTTACTAGTGTGATATTACCAGAGAAAAAGCTATGTAGAATTAGGTTAACAACTCTTAATGCCTTTTTGGCTATGTACTTACAGTGGGCTCTAGCACTTAGATAATTTGAGATGAGTACTTCAAGGTCCTTGACAGAGTTTGGATCATAAACAAGGTCTTGACTACTCACCTTATATTTTATTTTCTGATTTTTTTTGCCAATATGTAAGACAGAGCATTTATTTGTTGAGATTTGAAGTTGCCATTTGTTTGACCATTCTGATACATAGTCAAGGTCTTTTTGAAGAGTAGCAGTATTGTCCGTGGTGTTCAATAGCTTTACATCATCAGCGAAGAGAACACAGTTGCTCTTAATATGATCACAGAGGTCATTTATGTACAATATGAAGTGAGTTGGTCCTAGAACATTGCCTTGGGGGACACCACTGTTGACAGGTACAGAATTTGATAGGACGCTCCCAATTTTGACCATTTGCTGTTTCTTTGACAGGAATGCTTCTATCCAGTTATGCAGGTGTCCAGAGATACCATAAGATTTTAGTTTTAGGAGTAGTTTGTCATGTACCACTGAATCAAAGGCTTTACAGAAGTCTGTGTAGATTGCATCTATTGCTTTTTTCTGATCGAGTTGTGTAGTGCATATGTTTTTGCAGTGTAAGAGTTGCAGATTACAGGATAGTTTTTTTTTCTGAAACCAAATTGTTTATTAGAGAATAGGTTGTTTGTCTCTAAGTGGAGGATAATGGATTGGTTAATAATTGATTCCATGACTTTACAGGTGACACAGCATAAGGAGATTGGTCTGTAATTTTCAACTAGGCTGGGGTCTCCCTTTTTGAAGATGGGGATGATCGTGGCTTGTGACCATAGGTTTCGCAAGGAGCTTGTCCTGAAGGATTTTTCAAAGATTATGCTTAGAGGTTCTGCTATGGCACTGGATAGCTTTTTAAAGAAGTAGGCACATATTCCGTCTGGTCCAATAGATAGAAATGGTTTTAGAGTGCGTAGTGCTTTTTCAATATTGTCTTCTGTAAAATCAATATGTATTAGATCATTGTAGTTGTCTGTGGTTTGACTAGGAAATACTGGGCATGATCCACTGCTGTTTACAAATACTGAGCCAAAGAATGTGTTAAAGAGGTTGGCTTTAATGGTGTCATCATTGCAGAAAGGACCATTAGGTCCTTTCAAGGGTGGGATGGACCTTGAGTCTTTTAGTTTGTTGTTTACAAAACTGTAGAAAGTGCGGGTGGAATTGGTACGTAAAAGATTTTCCTCTTTTTTAATGTGATAACTGGTGCATTCAGTTTTTATCTGGTGGCATAATTTTTTGTATCGGCTTTTGAAGTTGGCAACGTGACCAGATTTGTTTTTCCGCCAAAGTGATCTCTTTTTGGATTGAAGCTTCCTTATTGTTATGGGTAATCTGTTTTTTCTGGTTTTGGGAATTGTTATAGGTACATATAATTTGATGACTCTTTTGACTTCAAGTAAACATATGTTGTAATGGTCTTCAACAGTATTGCATCCAGTGAATAGAAATTGCCAATCAAGGGATGAGAGATCATTGTCTGTAAGATCATAGTTGCCTTTTTTGAAGTTATAATTGGGGATCACGTCATTGTGATGATTTTGTGTGGACCTATGTTGAGACAAAAGTCTATCATGTTGTGGTCACTGTTGGAAAAGGGTTCTTTAATTTGTATTCCATAAATTGAATTCCATACTCTGGGAAAGTTAATTTCTCAGCCTGCTTGAACCTTAATTTTGGTTCTCTCAATTATGTTTGGAATTTTGTTCATTGTAGGAGATGGCAGAAGACTGTCCTAAAAGAGTTGTTGTTGTTTTTTTGTTACATTTTTTTTCAAACACTTAGTAGTCTTTCTGGTTGCCCACAATTTCTCTTCTGCAAAAGCTGAGATATGCAGCAATTCCAATATGGGAAAACAAGTATCACAAACCAGTGGAGAAATATTTTATAAATGAAACATTGGGCATTAAGACTCGTCCCACAGTCACTACATACAACTGCAATACTGAGAATTAAAAATGGAATGGAAAGTATCTTGTTAGGCTGGATATTGAAAGCTAAATTTATTTCATCAAATAAAATGAAAACTAGTAGAAACTATGCAGAGCACATTAGACTTAGTGCTAGACATTCAAGTGAAGATTTTACATAACTTCTAAAATGTAAGATATAGGTGCACATTGGAAATTAAAGTTCAATTCTATAGAAACACCCCAGCTAGTAATAGACATGGGGATTTGAGCTGAAATTATCATAATGCCTAAGTGTCATTTTAACTGAATACTGCTTTATTCTTTAAAATATGGAATGTAACAAAAATGTTTAGCTTGCCTCTCAAACCTACTGTCAAATTCAATGGATAACTTATCTCCACGGTGATAATTTTCTTTCTGGGTATGTTTAACTTCATGTTAAGTGTGAAGTGGTAAGAGTAAATCAGTTTGTCAATGTATTTCATTAAGCACCTCTCATCTGTGTTTGAGATCAAAGAGAAACACACAAAAGTGAGAGAACTAGAGAATAACTGAAGCTAACCAGGAAACATAATGCCTTGATCACACCACCTGATAAATCACCTGCCCAGTAATTTGTTTTATTGTAGTGTTCTCTTTTTATGATCGCCTCTGTGAATTTTCAGGTTCTGGCAGAATTTAGAAAAACTGATACTGCCATTAAAATTAATCTGACAATGTTGGTATTGACTAGAGAGAAGTTCCAGAAGTCTGAAAGCTTGGAAGATTAAACCTCTGGTCCGGGTGACTGACCCAGATTGGATCCTGCTATTTTGTTATTGATTAAAATAATGAGAATAATGTAGAGATGGTCACTTTAAACATTTATAAAGGGAAGAAACTAAGAAAGAAAAAATGGTGTCTTGCTGTGATCACACACAGGATTTATAATATGGACAAAATTCAAACTAGGGATATCTTGGTTCTTTATTCTATTCATCTGTTTAAGTCTTCAATTCATGTAAAATGAACATACAGAATGCTTCTAAGTTGAATGATGCTCCAAATAATATGCTCATTCACAAAGCTGGACTTTGTGATTACAAATTTAGGCTCCATGTCTCCAATGAAAGTGGCAGGAAGGAGGAAACAGTGGTATATTAATTAGAGTCAGAAATGTTGACATCATTCATCATAGAATGCATACTTCTGAAAATGTTCATAATTAGGGGATAGTCAGCCTGGCAAGTATTTAATTACAGATGTCCCTTTATTATTGCAAATTTAAATATTTGAAAGCAATATTTCTGTAGTTATATACTTGGGTAGTATATAACACATATCACCATGCATTCTGAAAAAAATACCCAGGTGTGGGATTCTACCAGTTCGCACCTATTCCCTAGAACTGGTTGTTAACATTCTAAACAGTTCAGAGAACCGGTTGTTAGAAGAAATTACTGGCCTAATCCTGTAAGGAAGGCAAGAAGGAAACATGCTGGTGTTGCTTACAGAAACTGCCTTTCCGTTAACCCTTATTATGTTCTTGGCAGGACTAGACTTCCTGTCTCAGGAATCTCTCTGGAGTTTTTTTCCCTTCCTTTGCTGGTACTTTGCTTGTGTGGAGTGATCATTCAAAGTTACAATGGCACTGAAAAAAGTGACTTATGACCAGGGGTGGGATACAACAGGGTTAACTACCGGTTTGGTGATTTACGAGGTTCGGTGATTTATGATGTGCTTCCCTGCATGCTGCATGCGCACCTGTAAATCGTCATCAGCACGCTGCGTGCAGAGAAGCAGCCTTTGAAACAGTCCTCTTTTCCTGCTTTTTTAACTGCAGCTGTGCCTCGCACGGCAGCTGAAGTTGAAAAATCAGGAAATAAAGGTCAGGTAAGAGCCCGGGTGGGTGGGTGAGCAAAAACATCAGCAGACATAGAACCAGTTCTATGTCTGTTGCTCTTCAGAGCTACCGGTTCTATAAAGGTGGACAGAACCGGTAGAAACCCATCCCTGCTTATGACCATTTTTCACACTTATGACTGTTGCAGCATCCTCATAGTCTTGAGAGGCCAGGTGAGGAGATGCGTGCCTCGATGTGAGTGATATTGAGTTGGCCACACCCAGCCAATAACATGACCACCAAGCCATGTCCACCTAGTCACATGACCACCAAGCAATGCCCACCACCTAAGCCACGCCCACAGAACTGGTTGTTAAAAAATTTGAATCCCATCCCTGAAAATACCCTACACATGGTATTTTTACAAAATTTTGAGAAGGAAATGATACTAAGTTGCTTAAATGGCAAAAACTGGAAACAGGATTGCTCATTCTTAATTGATGGCTTTCTGTTCCCATGAAGTATTACACATGATTCCAGGTGAGCTCTGGGTTTGTACTTGCATAAAGTTGGAACTTAATTTGAAGTTTCTTCATAATTACCAAGAAAACTTCATGTTATGTCCATGTAATCACTGGGAGTTAAGCTCAGCTCAAATATATTTTTAACTTTCTTTTGCTTAAATATATTAGAAAGCATGGAATGCTGAGTTAGACCTCAGGATGAAACATATCAAAATGTATGTATGTATGTATGTGTGTGTGGGGGGGGAGTGTTGTACAAAATACTAACTTAAAAGCAAACCTTTCCATATTTAAAATAATTTAAATATGCTAGAAAACACAAGACAAAATGTATCAAAATGTATTTATGTATGTGTATTTGCATATATCTATATTTACATCTGCCTGCCTGCCTGCCTGCTTGCCTGCCTGCCTGCCTGCCTGCATACCTACCTACATACATACATTTATTCATCTCATGGCTAGATAACCTTTGTTTTCTCTAGCAGTTGTTTCCAGTATATTCATTAGAGAAAAATCACATTCAATGCAAAATGTATGGATCAAGATGGGGATATTTTCACTGCCAGGTTTTCCAATTGTCCAGAGCAGATTCTGCAATAGCACTACAGTACAAAAGGGAGACAGAATCCTGTTGCATGAAGGAAAATGTATTCATGTGAATGACTGGTTAGAAAGTAGTGGATAATTTCAACTTCAATTGATGGTTCATTCATGTGAATGTCTCTTGCCATAATCATCCATACTGATGGTACATCAGCCTTTCTGTTAATGTCAAATACAGGATTGTTATCAGTTTCTTACTGATATCTGTCTGAATTTGCCTGCTTTGCCTATAGCTATTAACTAGTTTACTAAGCCAATCCGTTATGACAAGTCATTGAAACATAACACCCCTATGGTTCAATTGATTGCTTTTTCCCCAATACTTAATGTCGTCAAACACTTAATGTCCAAACAACATTTTCTCTCTTTTTGAACTTAGATTACCTTAAGACAATAGGAATGAATCAAAGCAACACAATACAGTATTGGATATGTCTGGCTAGAGATCTCTAGCATGGTCTTTTGTGCTTTTCACCAAAGATCATAATTTGGTAATGCAGCTTGAATGATAGATGAGAGAGCATACATTCTTTATCTTTTGTGATGTTTCTGTAGCTTTTTTTCTTTTTTGTGAAGATTACAGAGAAGGAAATTGTTTTTCAGAAAATAGGAAGAAGACCACCCATCTTATTTTTTTTGTAGCAGCTGAGACCCAAACATAAGTGGAAATATGCATAATGATAGTAAAACTTAAGAATATGAGTCAATAAAAATAAAAATAATAACTAGAATTCTGAGGTAATCAAATCAAATTCTTTTAATTTTTTTAGATTCTTTTTTATACTTGATATACTTTTTCTCTTAATACATATACAGCATATACAACTTCTATATCTTCTAGCTTTTCATTAAATAAAATTTATTCCGTATATTTCTGTTATGTGATGGTAATGCTTACATGATGTTGACTACTTAGAACAATTTTGAAGAAATGGAACTAAATATTCTGACTTCAACTATGAATTAATGTAGAATTGAGTATGCATCTTTGTCCTCTGGCCCCAAATCATTTTTACATATTTATTTTCTTTTATTCTTTATTATAGTCTCTTCTCTTTTGCTTTTTCCCTCATTTTTCCTTGCACTTTTTAATCTCTCCTCTCCTCTCCTTTCCTCTCATTTGTATTCAGTTTTACTATTATAATCAATAGTCTGAGTAAAAATTATATGTGTGAAAAACCACTGAGTATTCCCACAGTCAAAATACTGATTCTTCTCCCTTCTATTATTCTCACATCCTTCACATATAGAAGACATTCTTTACTACCTAACTATGCAGTTTTGAAAATTGTGGAATGTCATTGGAGGCAGATATCTCCAAATCCTATTATAGTTGAGGCAAATACAGATTTAGGTAATTTGTCCTGTGTTTTAGTCAACTGTTTACTTTCCAGCTGTTTGGCCCTGTTGACTCAAATTCCTCTACTTCATGACATGTGTTCTGTCATGTAAGACAAAAATAAATGGTTCTTTATCTGTTCTTTTCACTGTAAAACAGGAATGTACAACATGAGGCCTGAAAATCAGAAATGATTTCTATGTCTTGAGCCTCAAACCACATGTAACTCTACCTTGCTTCCAAAAGTTGCCACAGATATAGTTTTTCATGTGAAAGAATGGGAAACTTATTAAATACAGGAGAAAACAAACATATGAATTGAATTTTATTTTAACCTAAGTCAATATCAATTTAATTAAATCAAAATGTTGTCCCAAATCATCTGCAAGCTTTCTGGAGTGCAGGTTTTGCCATAATATGCAAAGGAAAGCCATATTTTATCACTTTTTTTACTGTTTACAAAGTCATTTTTTCCTGATTTTGTTCTGTATTACAGTATTATTGTTCCAACTGCTCAGTCTTTTCACCAAAACTCTAAAATAAATCACCCATTTCCAAAAGTTAAGCATTTAAATCAGTTCCTGGCTGATTTAGGTAGAAATTTTCAGACTTGACTCATGTAGTTTAGATTCTATTCCTCTATTGCAGACAGGAATACTAACACTGTCAAGTGGAAAGAAACTATTCAGGACTTGTATGCAACAGTGCTCTAGCATTTCAATTCTAAATTCTTTTCTTCGATATTTCCAGATCAATGGATATTTATAAGTTTGTTGATGGCTTTAGGATGTTGGAATACCTTTATAAAAAGTTTACAATCCTGGAACCTAAAAAGTTGTAATTGTAATCTTCTTCTTCCATCTCACGATTTATCTGAATTTTTTCCAGTTTACCGGTTGATATATTCTTAGTGTTCTTCTGTCATCCTTTGACAGGTAGTGTCATTCACGTCTCTCAGTATTGATACTTCTTCTAATGATTTGGATTACAACCTTTGGTTTTTCCTGGAACAAATTTAGCCCACATATGGGGATAGACTACAGCCCTGGATGATTCCTATTTCAATGGGATAGTAGCCTTAATATGACCTGCCATAAAAATAATGTTGAAAATTCTGCAGAAAGGAGAGAAAACAGCAATTAAAACATGTCAGCAAAGGAATAGGGCAACAGGAGATCCAGTAGCTAATATAAACTTAATTATGAAACAGCAAAAGACTATCCAAAAGAGCTTTACTTTCCATTTTATAGATTCTTAAAGCCTCTGTAGAATTTTAGACCTTTTTATATCCATACTATATTTAATCTTTCATTTTATATAATCCCCTGAGACCTTTTGGAATGATAGTGTGTTATAGAAAATGTCATTAATGAAGGAATACTAAAGACAGTGAAAAGCAATTGATTAAAAATTACAGGTGGCTCTATGTTTAGTCAGATTTAAAGTAGACCCATTAAAGTAGATGGCATTTAATTTTGCCATTAATGGTATCAACTTCATTGATTTTGTTTCTGCTTAAGAATGACCAAGTAATTTTTTCCAGACCAACATCTGTAGTCCAACAGATTTAGTTCAGGGAAGTGCTTAATCCCTTAAATCAGGGGTATCAAACTCGCATTGTCACAGTGTCATCATGTGACTTATTGGGACTTTTTTGCCCTTATCTAAACCAGGCTGGGGTGGGGATAGCATGTGGTGCATCCAGAGCAAGAGTTGTGAGTTTGACATCCCTGCCTTAAAGTGACTAAAAATGCTTCATCTTTTAACAGGTGGTAAAGATTCCTTTTTTGTTTGGTTTAAGAATGTGAGTGGTAGAGATCTGGCATAATATTAAGTAGATATCATCTTTCTAAACTAAACTACTTAGGAATCTATGAATAATTTATTGCTATGGGACAATTTTACAAAAATATTAATTTTGGAACTCTTGAGTAAGTTGGTGAGCCCAAATGCAAATGTCAAAATTTCCATTTCTAAGACATTTTGACATGATTTAGAGGTCAAAGAAAACACAGAAAAATACATGCATTAGGGGGGAAATATGCACATTAATATGCATGGTAAAAAGCAATGTGCATAAAATTGAATTTTCCCAATGGGGAAAAATACAGACTTGAGAAAATATATACACAAAATGCATAAATCACATAAAGTAAGCAAATACAACCTTTATGCAGTTTTGTGTTGTGCATAATCTTGAGTTTGTTCAAGAAAAAAATATTTGTAAGAAAAAAAAGACAGAACCACCTCTTTGTAGCCTTATTAAAGATTCTGCTGATCGTGTTTCCTGCTCCAAAAGTAATTTTTTTTTAAAAAAAATAATCCAGCTGTTATACTTCCATCCAGTGTAATATGCTAAGCAAAGGCTTCCTATTTAAGTGCTCAGCAAGTGGTATTGAACATGTTTCTGTATTCTACAAAATTGAATTAATTGCCCAATATCCTTTTTTTTTCTTCCTGGGCATGATCCCTTAGTAACTGCTTGTAAACCTTTTGCTATTCATGAACTGCCCCTGTGCAGCTAAAAGTATAAACTATTCATTCTTTGAATTGGATTCTAAAGATTTGCTACATCATTCATTAAAATACCTTCCTTAGATGTCTGGGTTCTCAGTGTTGTTGTATTGTGCTGAAACTATGGGAAATCTAGGTTACAATTTTACTCTAATCTTCAGAATGCAAGTCCGCCTCTTAACCTGAAATTCCACAATTTTATCTCAGTTTATTGCTGAGATATTGCCTTTTCAAGCTCTGACCTATAAAACTAGATGTCAAGCACTCAATTATTTCCTCACATCACAAAGTTCTCTCAGGAACTGATTGAATTCTTCTGGAGTAGTTTTTCTTCTTCTTTTTGCTAGAATGCACTGTAGTGTCTTATAAGGTTATTTCAACTGGGGCAGCATTAATATTATTGCATAATTATAATATAAAGGCACCTGATGGTAATAAAAAAATAAACAACTTGGCTCCTAAGAGTAGATTTATAAGAGTGCAAAGTATTCTTTGTATTATTTTGCTTCAGCAAACTTCCAAGGAACATGCATTTAAGATGAAGACTTATAATGTTTAATAGAGATTATAAACCTTGCTACTTATTAGTCAAAAATAATCCTCTGGTTTAGCCTATATATAACACAGTTTAATTTTATATGTATTGTTGAAAAGACTATGTAGACATGTGCAGAAACCATTTGTATCCAGGGTCAGGCCTGCTATAACCTTAGTTACCCTGAAGAATGACCCTATCAAGAAAGGAACAAGATGACTACAAGAACAGTGATGTCTTAGTAGCTTTTGTTACTATCAATCTTAGTATTTATTGGATTACTTTTTATGGGTTTACAGTATGATGGTTCTGTTCTAAAACGGCTCAGGGTTTTTATTCCCTATTCCACTTGATCAACTGGCAAATGAATATCATAGTTCATATATAACATTGACCATGAATATAGGAAAACTTATGCCACATTAAAACACATTAGTCTTTAAAAGGCAACAAGCTACAACAAACTAACACATTCATTCCTCTATTAATTATTTAAATTAAATAACTGAATTGGTCTATGACACCTGTAGGTAAATATACAGGTGAAACTCAAAAAATTAGAATATCGTGCAAAAGTTCATTCAGTTCAGTAATGCAACTTAAAAGGTGAACCTAATATATGAGATAGACTCATTATATGCAAAGCAAGATAGTTCAAGCCATGATTTGTCATAATTGAGATGGTTATGGCTTACAGCTCATGAAAACCCCAAATCCACAATCTCAGAAATTAGAATATTACATGCAATCAATAAAACATGGATTGTACATAGAACAATATTGGACCTCTGAAAAATATAAGCATGCATATGTACTCAGTACTTGGTTTGGGCCCCTTTTGCAGCAATTACTGCCTCAATGCGGTGTGGCATGGAAGCTATCAGCCTGTGGCACTGCTGAGGTGTTATGGAAGACCAGGATGCTTCAATAGCAGCCTTCAGCTCTTCTGCATTGTTCAGTCTCATGTCTCTCATCTTTTTCTTGCCAATGCCCCATAGATTCTCTATGGGGTTCAGGTCAGGTGAGTTTGCTGGCCAATCAAGCACAGTAATCCCATGGTCATTGAACCAGGTTTTGGTGCTTTTGTCAGTGTGGGCAGGCGCCAAGTCCTGGTGGAAAATGAACTCAGCATCCCCATAAAACTCGTCTGTGGAAGGACGCTCCAAAATCTCCTGGTAGACGGCTGCATTGACCCTGGACTTAATGAAGCACAGTGGACCAACACCAGCAGATGACATGGCTCCTCAAATCAACACAGACTGTGGAAACTTCACACTGGACTTCAAGCATCTTGCAGTGTGTGTCTCTCCATTCTTCCTCCAAACTCTGGGTCCTTGGTTTCCAAATGAGATGCAAAAGTTGCTCTCATCAGAAAAGAGGACTTTGGACCACTGAGCAACAGACCAGTTCTGTTTTTCTTTAGCCCAGGTAAGATGCTTCTGACATTGTTTGTTGTTCAGGAGCGGCTTGACAAGAGGAATACGACATTTGAAGCCCATGTCCAGGATCCGTCTGTGTGTGGTGGCTCTTGATGCACTGACTCCAGCCTCAGTCCACTCCTTGTGAAAGTCCCCAACACTTTTGAATGGCCTTTTCCTGACAATCTTCTCCAGGCTGTGCTCAGCCCTGCTGCTTGTGCACCTTTTCCTTCCACACTTTTCCCTTCCACATAACTTTCTATTAATGTGCTTTGATACAGCACTTTGGGAACATCCAACTTCTTTTGCAATTACCTTTTGAGGCTTTCCCTCCTTATGGAGTGTGTCAATGATGGTTTTCTGCACAACTATCAGGTCAGCAGTCTTTCCCATGATTGTGATTCCTACTGAACCTGACTGAGAGACCATTTAAAGGCTCAGGAACCCTTTGCAGGTGTTATGGCTTAATTAGCTGATTAAAGTGGGACACTTTGAGCCTAGAATATTGATCCTTTTCACAATATTCTAATTTTCTGAGATTGTGGATTTGGGGTTTTCATGAGCTGTAAGCCATAATCATCTCAGTTATGACACATCACCGCTTGAACTATCTTGCTTTGCATGTAATGAGTCTATTTCATATATTAGGCTCACCTTTTAAGTTGCATTACTGAAATAAATGAACTTTTGCATGGTTCTCTAATTTTTCAAGTTTCACCTGTAATCCGCATCCATAATGGAGAGTCTTTTTATGGTGGCTTAATAAATGGATATTTTAATATTTTTGTTTTTTCTTTAACTGCTGAGGGATGGAAAAATGGTACACTACAATACATAGTTTGGCCATGACTTGGTGTCTCAGAAACTGAACACGTCCTTTAAACATGGTTATTTAGGAGGCTAAAAACTTTGGTTTTACAAATGGATGTAGCTGAAATTCACATAACTTAAAAGATAACTTTTATTAGATGATGTACTATTGGCATATGGCACCAGGGAATCTTTCTAGAATGTACAAAGGTACTTCAAATCTGGGAATTATATTCATTTGAGAGCATTCACCTTTCCTCAAAGAGTGAACCTTAGTGACTCTTATCTCTTGATATCTGAAGAAACCTCTCTATATATTTTACTTATATTATATGCTATTAATTGGGTTATATCTTTTGTATATACAAACCTAAGTATTTAATAACATAACATAGAATAACAGAGTTGGAAGAAACCTTGGAAATCATCTGATCCACCCCCTTTTCAAGCAGGGGAGTCTTTAAGACAAAAAGTACAAATATGGAACTGATATTCCTTAAATGGATGAAAAATTAAATTTTCACCAAATGGCATCAGTTCCAATTAGGGCCGGTTAATAGAATAACTTAACATTTTGCTAAAGGCATATGTCATTTGCATCAATACAAGAATAAGTAGTGTAGAACTTAGAAATAAACAAAAGAATGACATTTGCAAATATAATAAATTTGGGTTCAAGTGATTTATATATTTAATTTCTTAGTTTGTTAATATTTCTAAAAGGG
Organism: Notechis scutatus; assembly: GCF_049901735.1. Lineage (NCBI taxonomy): Eukaryota > Metazoa > Chordata > Lepidosauria > Squamata > Elapidae > Notechis > Notechis scutatus. The sequence continues at coordinate 100,404,565 of NC_142011.1, read as the reverse complement.
AAAATGAAAGTAGACAAAAACAGGATTTTTTAAAAAGTTGCATGAAAAGTTTGGTTTAGGGAAGTGAACCTATTTTGCTAATTGTCTCAGCTCTGAGATATTCTGAAATATTTAGTAAGTCTAGTGAATATACAAATCCTTATTCACAATGGAAAACAAGCTGTCCAAAAACAGTGATATAAGACAAGGATTGATTTTTTAAAATCTATTTGGCCCAAGACTAATGAATATAATTAAGTCTTGGAAATTAAACCTTGAAGTAAAGATTAGTTAACTGTGGAAGGAAACAGGAGCATTGTTGTAATGGAGTCTATTAAATCACTCAATAAAACATTGGAATGAATTGACTCAAAATGTTCTCAGCTATTGCTCAGAGTATAGAAAATAAACATGATGAATTTAAAGTTTTAGTACCAAAAGCAAATACAATGTATTAAGTACAAGGATGTATACAATGATTCTGAAGATTGGAGTATATTTACTAAAGCATATAATGCAACTAAAGCATTAAAATGGATAGAATTACACAATCTATTAGAAAGTATGAACATCTCAGAAATCCAAGTTGATAAACTTGTTAATATTACAGACATCATGGAATTCCTGACTTTAAAGGAAACTAATGCTAAAAGTAAATGTTTAGCAAAATCCTATTAAGCTAATGTAAACAAATAAAAGGAGGAAGTTCTGTTGGACATATCACTGTCTTGAATTATTTGTAAAAGGGGGTCACAAATCAAATTATCTAATATGATTTCCAATGAAAAAAGAAAGAAAGAAAGAGAAAAAGAGAGAAAGAAAGAGTGAAAAAGAAAGAAAGAGAGAGAGAGAGAGAGAAAGAAAGAAAAGAAAGGAAGTGAAGAATGGAAGTTGTACAACTGCAAACAATTTTATAGACTGATGTCAGCCTCACATTGTAAACCAGACCAAGAAATCAACTCTGCAGGAAGGCTAAAATTACTTTCATTGAGATTGATTATAACAAATCTTGAAAATCTGATTGTGCTTCCTCTAAAACTCAAGTGAATCACAGAGGTGTATATCTCTGCTTCTTAATATTATCTGTCTGTTGTGGTCTTGTAAAACATGTTTCAACCATGTTGTCCTTGTAATGGATATTGCATAGTATCTCCATCAAAGTCATCAGAACAAATCGTGAGCCTATACTTCACATCTTACCACAAACATTTCTTAAGAGTATTCCCAAAACATATGAAGTTAAGTCAGAGATATCTTGATTGAAGATCTAAAAAAAAACCTTGACATTTTAGAGGCTGTTGGATTTTAGTTAAGGAAGTCAACTTGGCCTCAAGCAGTATTTCAGTCATGTTGCTTTGGGACTAGCAAATTTCTTTGGAAAGAAAATAATGCAGACATCTTGTGAGGAACTACTTATTATTTTTCTTTGGAAATCTTCTGTTTAAAAGACCAAAAAATATGTGTGTGTGTGTGTTTATGTATCTGGTGTGTGTGTGTGAGAGAGAGAGAGGGAGGGGGAGGGAGGGAGGGAGGGAGAGGGAGAGGGGGGTTAAAAAAGAAGAATAGGTAGTTTCAAGCCTTTGGGATTTTCTTCCATAGACTGTATATTTCATTATCAAAATGCAGTTTCAAGCAGTTTGTCACATAAGAGAATGTGGCCATCTAATGAAAAAAAAAATGCTTGGAGTACTTTGGACTACATTATCCTGAAGTTCCAACATTTCCTTGTAGTGGTCTGGCTGAGTTCAACATGTGAAGAGTCACAGGGTCCTAGGTGCTCTCTAAGCTTGATTGCTTTCTCACAGACATTTCATTACCAAACTAAGTAACATCATCTGTGCAAGCAGGGAGTGGGGTTGCTCTCATTTAGGTACTAGTGGCTTGCATGGTGGGTGTTGGTAGGAGTGGAGTTGGTGGTTCCTTAATTGAACTTTTTTTTTTAACTTGTTTGGGTAGTTCATCTGAGTATTGATTGCTGCATACTGTATGTAAAATTATCCTCATATCATTCAAAAGAGAAAATCAAAAGGGAAACAAAACACCTCATCACCATAACCAACGCTCAGATAAGGAAAAATTAACACTGAGGTTAATATTTTAAAAAAATCAAGAAGCAAACAATACCCCAATCAAGGAACCATCAAGACCACTCCCGCAAACACTGACAGAGTAAGCCATTAGTATATAAAATAAGAGCAAACCCCATTCCCTACTAACACTGACGTTAGCTAGTAGGGTAATGAAACATCTGCAAAAAACCCAACAACAACCAAGTTCAAAGAGCACCAAGAACCCCACACTTACACTGACCTACAAATATCCTCTTTATGAAGAATCACTGGATGTTCCATTTACCTTAATAGAAATACCTGTTCTCTGAGCACAAATAAGATTGTTTGGGGAAAGACTGATGAACCATTGTGAATCAGTATTCAGTACAATGCAGGAGGCTACTTTGTACCTATTAGTCTGTGTTTGTGTGGCTTTTCTCTTTATGCACCATTGAGGCTACAAGAATTTGAGAGTGGTGGGGAAAAAAAAAACATTTGAATACCACAACAATCAGTTTTGCTTGAAGGATTTTGTTTTTTGAGCAGGAGATTTGTCAGAGCAACTGAGAGCTGGCTGCCTTGTCCTTAAAACTGTGTTCCAGGTAAGTAATGTAGGCACCAGAAAGATGTGTGCATGGCATATGGAGAGCCAGAAGAAGTATGCTGACATTCACATTTTTTGTTAGATGGGTGCAAATTAAAATTGTGCGCAGCATGTAGATACTTACTGATAAGGATCCACCCCTTTCCTAGAATAGATAGATGAATAGTTACTAAAAAGAAAATCAGACTAGGTATATTTTTAACATATTGAAAAGGTTCTGAATCAGTGGTGGGATTCAATTTTTTTTTACTATCGGTTCTGTGGGTGTGGCTTGATGGGTGTGGCATGGCAGGGGAAGGATACTGCAAAATCTCATTCCTTCCCCACCCCACTAACCTGCTTTCCAGCTCCATTCTCCTGTGCAGGGCAACAAAAGAAGACCCAGCAGATCAGCTGGGACTCAGGAGGCAGAGAATAGATGAGGAGGGGGTGTCAGAGGCGGTATTTGACGATTCTCCGAACTTCGTAAAATTTCCGCTACCGGTTTTCCAGAACTGGTCAGAACCTGCTGAATACCACCTCTGTTCTGAATCCCTTCTATTCTTGTTATTCAATTGCCCACCCCTTTAATGAAGATAGTAAGAAGAACATGATGGCGAGAGCCTGTGTATGAAAAATGGAAATGACATGGGTTGGCATCTGTGGTGACAAAGAACTTCATTAATTGTCTTGCATACAAGTCCATCTGTATGATCAGGAAAAAGAATAGTGCTATCTTAATTATATTGGTGAATAATTTATATTAACTGAAATGATAATTGAGTTTATTTTGCATTTAGAAATTTACTTTTAGACAAATAAAATAGCCTCTTAAAGAATTATTTTGGGGAGCTTTCTGAAAATAAAACATCCTGTGTGTGTGTGTGTGTGTGTGTGTGTGTGTGTGTGTGTGTGTGTGTGTTTGTGTGTATATGGTATTCAGCTTTGTTTGGGTATTTTCCCACGTCATTATAGTTGTGCTTTCAAAGTTGTAGCGACGTTTCAGCAGAATCTCATCTGCCATCAGCAGGCGTGTGTATTGGGTTCGTCTGTGTGTCAGACTTTCACAGCTGTTTCTCTTTTAAATTTGGTGCTAGCCTCCTGCTGTGTTAGAATGATTTTTTCTTCATCCTGATTGGTTGGGAGTCTTGGTCTGTGTTTATTGGTCTTGGAGTTTGCTGTGTTCTGCTTGATTGGTGTTTCTAATATCTTCTGTCTGTTTTGTAGCATATATGAAGGCATATATGAAGTTCCCTGTGCATCATGTCCTGCCACATACATCAGACTGACCAATAGAAGAATAAGTACCCGCCTGGATGAAAACAAAAATGCAGTAAAAAAGCTGGAACACACTTCTTCACTAGTCCAACACATGAAAGCCACAGGTCATAGCATCGACTTCAATGGTACCAAAACCCTAGCCACCATAGAAAACCCGAGCTACAGAATTATCAGAGAAGCCATAGAGATTGAAAAAAGACCTGAAAGCATGAATAGAAGAGATGATTCCACCAGACTGTCAATTATCTGGAAGCCTGCACTCACAAACAAAAAAATCTCCACACCACAAGCCAAGCAAACACCTGGACACAAACAGACCTCCCCTGATACCTCCAGCCCAAACATACCGCAACCAGAAACCCAGATGAAACCTAGCTTCCTAATAAATGATAGCCGGCCATTCACCCAAAGCCAAGCCACACTAAAAGCCCCCAATACAGGAAAGACAATGTTGCTCGCCAATCAAGACAAAAAAACCACTACAAAACAGACAGAAGATATTAGAAACACCAATCAAGCAGAACACAGCAAACTCCAAGACCAATAAACACATACCAAGACTCCCAACCAATCAGGATGAAGAAAAAACCATTCTAACACAGCAGGAGGCTAGCACCAAATTTAAAAGAGAAATGGCTGTGAAAGCCTGACACACAGACAAACCCAATACACAAGCCTGATGATGGCAGATGAGATTCTGCTGAAACGTCGCTACAACTTTAAAAGCACAACTATAATGACGTGGGAAAATACCCGAACAAAGCTGAATACCATACATATAAATACTCACAAAAGCTTAAGAAAACAAATATATATGCAATGTATATAATATAAAGAAAAACAATGAAAAAATAATTTATTTATAGCAAGAGATAAATTAACTTGGAAATGGCTTGGTATTCACAAATTATCCATATAGGTACCTTGGTACTTACAAACTATTCTATGAAAATCTTCGAGAGAGAGAAAAAAAACAAAGTTCTGAGAGTTCTTCACCAGCTCCTAATATTGGTTTGTGTTACTGAGATTCCCAAACAAATGTACAGTTTAGATATTCCAAATTTAATAGCATTGCTTTCTTTGGAAATGTTAACTTGCTTTCTCTTATCTTACATTTATTTCAGTTATCCAGAATTACTTGGATACGCCCTCTCATGGGAACAAGAGATGTTTTTTATTTCTCTAAAATAAGTGAAACAATTTTACATAAGATTAAAAAATAGTCCATAAACATAAAGTAAAAAGTAGGAAGAGAAACTATGAAACAATAAAAGGAAAAAAAATGAAAAAAGAGAAAGAAGGAGAAAAAGAAAGATGTCTAAAGAAGGGATGTGGGATTCTCCCCACATCTCTCTCCTTTCTTTTTATAGACTGTCAAGCCTAATAGCATTGCCAGATCTTGAGGGACTTGCAAAATGTTGAGAGGGATGGAGCTAATCTCATTTCTATGAGGAAAAGATTCCACAAGGTGGATACTGAGGAGAAAAGTCCCACTTCCTGGGATCTAACAGATGCAATTCCCTGGCAGACTGATTCTGTGCCTTCAAAATATATTTTCTGAAACAGTACAATCCATTTATATTCTTCAGAAAAGTCAACAGATAAGTCCCATCTTAATGTCAAGCATCAAATATCAACTCTATAGTCTCATGCAGGATTTCTCTCAGACAATCATTCCAAAAAAGGGTACCCCAGATGGTGTGTGTCTTTCTTTAATTTTACACTTATAGCATGTGTCTGATCCATCGAAACAGACTGTCACCATAGTCATATCAGCATTCTTTGCTTTAAAGTGTGCCTGTTAAGCAATGCTTGGGTTAGTCAGTTGACCAGTTGGCCAGTTAGAATATGAGTAGCACTGGTACTGCTTTCACTGAAGGGCTGCATGGGAAGAATATAATTGGGAAAAGAAAATGGAGGTTACCAAATGAAAAAAAGAAGAGTATTTATGTCCTGAAACTCTACTTGAAATATTTTCTTTTTGTTATATTTATCAGATATTTAAAACTTGAGTGGATTTTACCCTCATCTCCCTAATATCTCCCACAAAATTCAACATTACTTACACAGATGTTCAAATGCTCTTTGATCTTCATGTATAAGATAAGGGTATGCCCATAGCTCAAATACTTTGGCCACCTTATGAGAAGGAAGGACTCACTGGAGAAGAGCCTAATATTGGGAAAGATTGAGGGCAAAAGAAGAAGGGGATGACAGAGAATGATGGAATCACTGAAGCAGTAGGCATTAAATGGACTCTGGAGGATGGTAGAGGACAGGAAGGCCTGGAGAAACGTTGTCCATGGGGTTGCGATGGGTCGGATATGACTTCGCAACTAACAATAAAAACATGCCCATAGCTGTCACTATTTTTAAAAAAAATTCCAGGTAAACCAAATAACAACCAAAATTTAATTAGAAAGCACATGTTTGTTTATTATTCCTTGTATGCAACTGAAGGGTATGCTGATACAATTTAAAATTAAATTATAAAAATGTGTATATGCTTAATTAGATCCAAACTCATAATGGAATCTATATGTTTCTAAGATGTTTCCTCCCATTTGTACTTAAATAAAGATTTAATGAATATTAATCAAAAATTAGTAACCAAGAAAGCAAACTGCATGTGAAATTAGTTTTCTGTACATCCTATTGTGGCATGTGTTTCAGCTTTTCCAAGATAAAGTAAAGAGAATGAACAATATCAAAGTATGTTTTACAATCTATATGACCCTCAACACTCCAGAAAGTAGGGATTTTGGTTCCTTTAGCCATATTATTCATGCATTCTGCCATTAATGCACTGAAGGAAAGCTAAGCTGAGATTCCGATAAAGTGGCTATTTGGTATTTGGAAGCAGGTTTCAGGTTATTTGATTTCATTCCTGATGGATACATTTTCACATCACCTCCTGCTCAAAGCACTATAAGTCCTTTTGCTCTGCTGGTTAAGTGTTTATATGGGAATTGTGCTGACAGAAAGATTTTATCTGGACATTTATTTGAGAATTCTTTCAACTGTTCACTGTTGTCCCTCCATTCCCCCCACTGTATGTGACACTTGTCCTATCAGATGGAATAAAAAGACAGGATTATTAAAAGAAGATCACAATTTTATTTTTGACACATGTAACTGACAAAGTCTGGAGCAATGAATCTATTCTGATTTTGCAACAAGACAGAGAGGGGCTGTGAAAGATGTCACTGAAGTACAAGAGTGATATAATGGTTTTCTTTCTTTCTTTCTTTCTTTCTTTCTTTCTTTCTTTCTTTCTTTCTTTCTTTCTTTCTTTCTTTCTTCCTTCCTTCCTTCCTTCCTTCCTTCCTTCCTTCCTTCCTTCCTCCTTTCTCTCTTCTTTCTTTCTCTCTTCTTCCTTCCTTCCTTTCTTTCCTTCTTTCTTTCTCTCTTTAGTCTTCCTTCCTTCCTTCCTTCCTTCCTTCCTTCCTTCCTTCCTTCCTTCCTTCCTTCCTTCCTTCCTTCCTTCCTTCCTTCCTTCCTTCCTTCCTTCTTTCTTTCTTCTTCTTCCTTCCTTCCTTTCTTTCCTTCTTTCTTTCTCTCTTCTAGTCCTTCCTTCCTTCCTTCCTTCCTTCCTTCCTTCCTTCCTTTCCTTCCTTCCTTCCTTCCTTCCTTCCTTCCTTCCTTCCTTCCTTCCTCCCTCCCTCCTCCTCCCTCCCTCCCTCCCTCCTTTCCTGATGCAAAATTGTCAAAAAAATCATTTTGGCATTGGATTATGGTATGTGTTTGTGTGTGAGTTCCTTCAGAATATTATTTGACTCCTGGTAATTTCCTGGGCCAATTCCTACAGTTTTCTTGGCCAGATTTCAGACATGGTTTCCTATTGCCTGCTTCTTAGGGCTGAGATGGAGTTTCTAGCCCACAGTTTATCCAGCTGGCTTTGTGCCTAAGGTGGAACTGGAACCCACCGTCTCCTGGTTTTTAGCCTGAAGCCTTAACAATTACCCCAAACTGGTTCTCCATTGGATTATGGACTCCCTCTTTTCCCCTCCCTACACAAAAAGGCCAAGGTGAAAAAAAACAATTGTTTCCTTTCCCACAATACTGAAGCATAGCTGATGGAAAGTACAGTATGTCATTATGAAATGAGGGATTTCAAACATAAAGACTTGTTTATTTTTTATACTGACCACCTACACTATAAGGCCACTTTGGGTAGCTTACAGATAATTAAATGGCAAATAGAAAAAAATAATTAAAATATTTAAAATTAAGGAGATTAAAAATTAAAACTGTAACCCCCCAAAAAAAAAAAAAAAAAAAACAACACCCAGACTAGGATACAGACAGTTCAAAGATGAGATCTCCTTACCCAGTCAACTACCTCCAGTGATGAGCATCTTCCCTCAGGGCCCCAAGCCAATCAGCAAAATTAATTTTTCATATCTCTTTCAAAGGCCAAAAATGTGGGAACAATTCTCACTTCTGGTGGTAGAGTGTTCTACTAGGTTCCAAGGGTTGCGGGCCACAAACACTCTTCTTCTTAGCCCCACCCACTGGAATTCCTCAGCAGACAGGATGCCATGGACCCATGCCATATAGAATAGAATAAAATAGAATTCTTTATTGGCCAAGTGTGATTGGACACGCAAGGAATTTGCCTTGGTGCAAATGCTCTCAGTGCACATAAAAGAAAGGATACATTCATCAAGAGTCAAGAATCATAAGGTACAACACTTAATAGTCATAGGGTACAATATACGGCATTATAGTTATTCAGTCTATTCCAGAAATGCTGAAATCTACAACAGGCAACTTTCTGAGAGTCAGAGACCTCTTCTCGTGTCCTAGTTGTTTTACCTTTGCTATAGGAGGAAAGGTAATGTTGTGATGACATAATTGATAGTGGTCAGAAGTGGCACTTTTTCACTCAAGTGGATTGAAATTCTTATAACAAAGAAACCAACAACAGCAATTTTATCCACAAATACACGATTCACAGTTCATCATATGAATATCAGAGACTGTCTTGATCCTACAGTTGGATCCCATTTAAGGGTATCTTTTCCAACTGGCAACTCACACTTATTTTCATTCGTTTTTTATTTCTTTTTCTTTCTCTCTAAAATAATCATCACCATCACAAAGCTATTTTTCCCCGTCAGAATAAGCTTTCAAAATAACTTGCATATCAAATTTACAAATGTCAAGCCTGCAAGCAAATGCTAATTAATGTATAGTGGCAAAAGAAAAACAATAAAGAAATCTTAAATTCACTATCTGAGAAAGAGACAATCCAAAGTAAAGTGTTTGTCACAATCCTATTATGCATCCTACTTCTGATGAAAATAGTGCCAAAATCCTGTCTAATGAAGACAAGTGATTTATAAGCAATATAATAAACCAATTAGACGATTAGGAAATGATCAAACTGCTTTCATACAGGAGTAGGCAGACATCATGCCAGTGAATCTTTTTTTTTTTCCAAAGCTCGTACCAATTTATGTTATTCAAACTCAAAGTTAAGCACTGTAATCTACTTAGACCTGAAAACAGATTGAAGTTGTCACATGGTGCATGTTTAATTTTTCTCTCCCAACAATTAACATAGTGAATGAGGGTGGCTGACTGAACTTTTTTTGTTTTCTTCTGAACAGTATCCGTATATTTTTAAAGCTTAAAATAAAAGTATGACATGGAAAAGATAAAGCTTGGCTCATTTATTTGAAGGAATAGCAGAAGTTTTACAGCTCCGACAGATTAAAATTGATGGGAGAAAAATGCTAATATATAATGTTTGCAACCTTGCAATTATCAGCAAAGACACTATGGATTTTTCTTTTTTTACATTCTAATATTTTTGTTAAGCAATTAGAACAACTGCATTGCCTCACTTGCATGTCTCTTGCAAGTGCCATTTTCAGATATCAGTTTCCACTTATGTATCAACTTTCTCAGTGGCCAAATGTAAGTGAAAAAAAAATAGCACATTAGTTAGATGTTTAACATATTATTTTTGTCTCTTTCCTTGTTTTAGTTCTTGTAATTAGTAGATGAAATGTGAAAAGCCTCTCATAAACTTAGTATAAGTAGCCAACGGCAAATTGCCTTGAATGATTCTTAGATGATAGGAGCCCTGTGTGATCTGAGGGATGGTGCACAGAGCCAAATAATGAACACGATTCCTAAAAGATGGAAGAAGAAAATTGGAAGAAATGAAGACTTGAAGTGACTTATGTCTTCTTATCAGATTTTTTTTTGGGGGTGGGGGGTTGTCCTATATCATTGTGTTTAGGCACTTTATCAGTTTAGGTATACAATGATTAATGTGCAATACAGGTTTCATTTTAATTGTTCTGAATTGTGGAAAATTATTTTTTGAACTCTTTTGTCCTTTAGGATTTGAATTTCATTCAATAAGTGAAAAGTTAATGAGGAAAAAAGAGAGATATGGAAGTAGGGAGAGGGCGAGGAGGGAGGAGAGGAAAATATAAAGATAATATTCAGAATTACTGAGGCAGAGGGAGCCAAAATTATAATACATGTTTGAAGTTGTGAAGGGCTGAAGTCTTTCCTTAACGGGCAAATATATGTGAATATTAAAGCTGAGGCTATTTAATGCAGATTTGGGCAATAATTTTGTGGGAATAGACAGTAGGCTAGACTGCTATAGTCCTGCTTGGACTGGATTCAAATGCATACACACATTCTTTCTCTACTTACAAGCACAGACACATCTATATCTATCTATCTATCTATCTATCTATCTATCTATCTATCTATCTATCTATCTATCTATCTATCTATCTATCTATCTATCATCTATCATTCATCCATCCATCCATCATCTATCTATAATTCATCCCTCCATCCTTCCATCCATGTATCTGGTCAGCAGGAAAAGGACCAAAATGAGAAAGTTTGTATGTGGGGATAATTCTATGCACTCATTACCTTACTGATGTTATCTGCCCTCCATCTGTCAATTTCTGTAGATTACTGGCATGGTATTAAAGTCCAATTTCAAAACCCCTGGGAAGGGGTTTACAACTGAACTTCATAAGTATTACTTTTTGTTCAGCTGTTGCCTTCTGAATATACTACACTCACCAAAACGTCTATCTAGCATGCTGAAATGGTAAGAAAAATAGTCCTGCACATTTATTATTTCACCTTCTCTGAACTTGTTTTGTGTGAGAAGAGAGTTTATATTAATTTAAAATAGATTTATAAAATATGTTCAAAAGGTAGTATTTCCAATTACCTGACCTTTCTTGATAATATCATGAAACCTTCGTTAAAATATTTTTTGACTGAACAGATTTTAATCAGTCAGGTTATTTAATAAAGGGCAAGAAAAGATCCAATTTAACTTTTGATATTAGAATGGAACAGATAATGTCAAAATGACAAATATTCACCCCAACTTTAGATATTTTCTCTCTTCCTGTTAAAGGTTACAATTTTAGGTAATACCACATGTCAACAGAAGCATCACCAGTAGTGACAATCTAACAAAAGGAGCAAAGTAAGGAAGCCTAAAATAAATTTGATGTAAGACCAGCACAAAATTTAAGGGAAGAAAAAGAAAACCCAGGTTTTGGGCCTACATTGAGTAAGCACATCAGGCAACATCATAGAAGACATGGATGAGATTTGTTGCTTTTTCAAGTTGGAAAATCTACTGCCACCCTGCAACCTCCTCCGTTTTCTGCTATCAGTGCTTATATGGAAAGCCAAGCAAACAAGGCATGTAGGAAATAAGATGGGGTATAGAGGAATTTATGATACTGTATCTCTACTGATGGGACAGTTATTTTGTGTGAATGGTTTCTCATCATGTTTTGCCATGCTGATACTATAGACATACATACAGATCATTGTAAACACTGTTGGTTTGCAGGATTGATTTCCATCCTGGCAGATCTTCATCTAGATTTCACAAATTCACTGATCTGTTTAGAAGCAGAGGAGACTTTTTCTTACAAAATTTTCAGCATCTCTCTCTCTCTCTCTCTCTCTCTCCCTCCCCCCTCCCTCCCTTTCCCTCTCCCTCTCCCTCTCTCCCTCCTACCCTCCCTTTCTCTTTCTCTCTGCATTCAATCCTGAAATGATCATATTTTTTTCATTTTTACTCCAAGCTTTACTAAAAGTCAAAAACATATAATCTTTGTATTACAGAGAGAGTGGATCTTATTACAGTACTGCTTGAAAAAAAATTAATGAAGGTTAGTTGATACGAAAATTATGGAAGCCAGTATGTGAATCTTTCCTCATTATTAATAATTAAGATCAACTACTTGTTCAGTTATGTCTGCTAATGCCTCTGGATATTGCATATCATATTTGCAAAATAATTCTTTAATTCTTCCATTCCCTTAAGTATAACCTAGGTCAAGTATCCAGAATAAAGAGAGAATCTTGCTTAACTTTTTCAAAATAAACTATTTAAGATAGGACTGAAACCCAACGTTCACAATTCATGAATGTCTTCCGACTTGGTTGTTCTCCTCCTCCTCCTCCTCTTTTCCAGGATCCAACATTTCATCTTGGCTATCACTAATTGGCTCTCTGTACCTTTTAAATGCTATTTTTATTTATATTGTAATCCTATATGCAGAGCTTGTTTTTCTTTGAGTAATTCATAGGCATAAGATTGCAGATGGCCTTGCCTCATGGGGAAAATCAGACAGGAATCACAACCAGATAATTGAGCTAAATTCTATTTCACTATAAAGCTACATTGATAGAATCCTCCCCCATCTCCTTTACAGCCTGAGAAACTAGGGAGGGTCTCTTCCCAGCATCTTGCTCCACTCACTGTTAAATTGCAGGTTATGCTGTCTCTTATCTCACTGTTCCCTTGGCAGTGTCTCTTTGTTCAGTCTCCCAATATCTTCCCCACATATCTTTATTGATTGCCCTCTTTTCCAGTTTTTCAATTCTCACATAAACATTTTTACAATTGAAGCCTTTAGAATTTTTTGTTATGATAGTAAATTCCAAAGAAAAAGCCCTTAATTTAGAATGAAAAAAATATGTTCTCTTGGTTAAAAAGAATCAGAAATTAAAGAACACACATCTTTATTCACTTTATCTTATTCTAGATATATTTTATTCTTTAAAACTGAACTGCTTTTGGAGGACTTTTCTTGCTCTTTCATGTTTTATTATTTTCATTTTTATTTGTTCTGATGTTTCTATGTGAGGTCTGATTATGGTTACCATTGTTTGATTGAGTTGTCTGCTTTGAACTTTTATTTATTTATTTGATTTGTCAATAATGTACAAGATAATAGGTATAAGTATAAACATAATTATGAATACATGAAATGGATACATATAAGAAAAATAAAAAGAAACAGTAGGACAGGGATGGTAGGCACATTGGTACGCTTATGCACGCCCCCTACAGACCTCTTAGGAAAGGGGTGAGGTCAATAGTAGACAATCTAAGGTTAAAGTTTTTGGGGTTTGGGGAAGAAACCACAGAATCAGGTAGAGTATTGCAGACATTTACCACTCTGTTACTGAAGTTGTATTTCCTGCAATCAAGTTTGGTGCGGTTAACTTTGAGTTTGTATCTATTGTGTGCTCTTGTATTGTTATGGTTGAAGCTGAACTATTCGTTTGCAGATAGGACATTGCAATGTATGATTTTATATACTATATTTAGATTGGACTGGAGGCAGCGTAGTTCTAGGTTTTCTAGGTCTAGAATTTCGAGGCTGGTGGCATAAGGTATTCTGCTATGAGTAGAGGAGTGAAATATTTCTGGACCTTCTCAACTGTGTTAATATCAGATACGTAATGTGGGTTCCAGACTGATGAGCTGTATTCAAGTATTGGTCTAGCAAATGTTTTATATGCTCTAGTTAGTAGTGTGATATTTCCAGAGAAAAAGCTATGTAGGATTAGGTTAACAACTCTTAATGCGTTTTTGGCTATGTAGTTACAGTGGGCTCTAGCACTTAGATCATTAGAGATAAGTACTCCAAGGTCCTTGACAGAGCTTGGATCATCAACAAGGTCTTGACTATTCAGCTGGTATTTTATTTTCTGATTTTGTTTGCCAATATGTAAAACAGAGCATTTATTTGTTGAGATTTGAAGTTGCCATTTGTTTGACCATTCTGACACATAGTCAAGATCTTTTTGAAGGGTAGCAGTATTTTCTGTGATGTTGAATAGCTTTACATCATCAGAGAAGAGAACACAGTTGCGCTTAATATAATCACAGATGTCATTTATGTAGAGTATGAAGAGAGTTGGTCCTAGAACCTAGAGCCTTGGGGAACACCACTGTTGACAGGTACAGAATTTGATAGGGCGCTCCCAATTTTGACCATTTGTTGTGTGTTTGACAGGAAAGCTTCTATATAACTTCACCATCAATCAAGCTAAGTAGAGCTGGAAGGGACTTTGGAGGTCTTCTAGACCAACCCCCTGCTCAAGCAGGAGACCTTATATCATTTCAGACAAATGACAGTCCAGTCTCTTCTTAAAAATCTCCAGTGATGAAGCACTTACAAGTCCTGATGGGAAGCTGTTCCACTGGTTCCATAAACTGGTAAAGGTCATTCATTTGGGGTGGTAGACACACACACAGAGAGACACACATTTTATTCCTGGCGACTACTGGACAAGTCCCTGCAGTTTTCTTATCAAGGTTTTCAGAAATGCTTTTTCATTGTCTGTTTTCTAGAACTGAGAGAGAATAACTGACCCATGGTCAGCCAATTGACTTGTGCCTCAGACTAGATTAGAATTCATAGTCTCCAACCTTCTAGCCTGAATCCTTAACCACTACACAAGTCTGGTTCTAGAAGCTAAATAAATAAATACATGTTAAAAAAATTAAGGTAGAATAAATTAAATGAATCAAACCAATATAAATTATTATCATTGTTTAGAGAGGCTTTGATCCTCTATTGTGTAGATCAAATCAAAAAGTTGCTTTACATTCTAACATCAGCCTTTGAATATAATTAAAAGGGATTTTTTTTCCTTATCAGGATAGCATACCGTTTTCATTAATCACTCATTTAGTTTTCTAACAATGTTAAATTATTAATCCTGTTTTTACTCACAATGTTTAATCAGGCATCTACATGCCAAACAAGAAAAGCTCTCCTCTGATTCATGTTCCCTTTGTTTGTGATTACATCTATCTGAACATTCTCTCTTCCCCCTCCACATCCCTGCAAAAACTCTTCTTTCTTGAAACTAAGTTGGCTTTCATAGGTGGAAACCAAACGGTCATGAGGATTCCATCTGAAACCTCATCACAATTTAGTCTTGTAACTTTTCAATGAATAAAAATAAAGGTCAATTTTCACCTATCCAGTTGTGTCTGAATCTAGGGGCCAGTGCTCATCTCTATTTCATGGCTGGGAAACAGTGTTGTCTGAAAGCACCTCTATAGTCGTATGGCCTGCATTGCTATACACCAAGGTGCACAGAATGGTGCACATCTTCCCACCAAAGTGCTACCTATTTATTTGAACTCCTAGGTTGCCAGGAATCAGGTAATGGGAGATTACCCCATTGTGTAGCATTTGGGTCTTGAACCCAGGCTGTCAGCTTTTCAGTTGACAAGTTGGGTGTTTTTAACCGCTTCAATGTTTCAATTCTCTTTTGGGGAGGGAAAGAGACATAAAGAGTTCTTGCTTGAATATTTCTGTTTTATCTTATTTGCTGGCTGTGAAGAGATGGTAGTAGAGGTACAAGCAGGGCAGTGACAGGTTGGGATGGTGGAAGGAGCTGGAGAACCCCTTATTAAATGCGTATTACATAGGATCCCTTCAATTAGGGAGAAGTGTTGTCTCTGCTTTCTGTTTATCAATGTTACATAAATAGCAACAGCAATATTACTTAGACGTATATACCTCTTCACAGTGCTTTATATCCCCCACTAAGCAGTTTTACAGAGTCAGCATATTGCCCCCAACAATCTGAGTCCTCATTTTACCGATCTCAGAAGGATGGAAGGCTGAGTTAACCTTGAGCCAGTGTGACTCAAACAATCAAACTGCTGGCAGCTGGCAATTGGCAGAAGTAGCCTACAGTACTGCATTCTAACTACTGTGCCACCACAAAGTCACATGTTGCCGCTGTTTACTGTTTACTGATTGGTCATGTGAACATAAGGTTATGCATTTAAAAAGGTACTTGAAGCTTCGGCTTTCAAGCTGGTTCTGGTTGGAACTAAAATAACGCAGTGTCAAAAATAAAAATAAAAATCTGTCCTTAGCAGCAATGAAATGGCTTTTAAAGCAAATTTTAGTTTGTTTCTTGTTCTTCAAATTTATGTGTCCATTTTTGTTTGTTGTTCCTCTTTTTTAGTTGAACTTTGTATTTTAACTTTGGAAATAAAATTTAAAAAAAAATCACAAAAAATTGTCATTGATTGATTTGATTTGATTTGTATGATGCTAAGTTTGTCCATCTGTTTACCAAAAGGAATTCTGGGGGCAAACAGTGTTAAAATACAACACAGCTATTAAAAGAAATTAAAAAATCAGTCCTGAGACCCTGATAAAAACTCATAGCCACCTCATGCCAGTTTAATCAAAACCCTGGCTCCAATATTGTCTATTGCTAAATTCAAGTTTTTACTGTTTCTTGAAGACCAGTTAGAAATGAGCTTCATGCTCATCAATGCCATCTCCTTTTTTCTTTTTTCACATCCAATTTTATTGTTTGCGCTTATTTTTCTAGGTCTTATTCAGCAGAGCTGTCAATACCTTTTCTATTTTCAATCAATATATTAACTGCTGCAGCAGTTGAAGATAATGTACAAAATGCCAACTTTTCTGCAAACAAACAAACAAATAAACAAAGCAAAGCAAAACATAACTATAGTGGGTTTCACTGTGCTTTCTTTTGCTCTTGAACATGCTAAATAATATGAATGAGAAATTACATGAAAAGGATGTGAAATTATATGATTATTTGAATCAGGTGCTGTATGAATGTATGTATGGATCTATTTATGAAGTCATCACTCACAATGTATAATTGCAAACCAATATGGTCATCCTTGGGTATCCAAGTTGCCATACTAGAGTCAAAATCATTTTAGTGAGATTATGTTACATTTTCAGTACTAGTCAGATGGAATGGCTTTCTTCTTCTTATATTTTCTAAAATGGATAGACCAACTATGCATTATTATTTTTTTACCACTTCCCTTCTTTTCTAAATAACACTATAATTTTTCCATGTATCCAGCAGAATTCTACAATTAAGAAAAAGTTATGGTGACAGTATGTATTCAAAAGATATGAAGTGATAGTCAGCTTCATACCACAAATTGAGGAGTACAATGGAAAATTAGGAATTCATTCCTTAACCCCATGAAAGTCAAAAATCCATTCCACATCCATGGGAATGTTGGTGAATCCTGGGTGCTGGAATTATGGGTAGACTGAGATTGACAGGCTTCCCTATGTTTTTGTTTTCCTTGTATCTGTACTTACTGATAATGGAAGTAGACAAGACCTCCAGAGAAAACATTATGCTCTTTGGATGCGAAAATGTATAGCCGTTTGGGACGAAAAGGATTCAATACCTTCGATTTATTCTCCTTCTTCCCCTTCTAGAATATGGTAAGGTGAATATATGATAATGTACCAGGTTGACATCATTGTTTAGGGAGCTGAACTTAACTTCTGGATGTGAACCAACATGCTAGTCATTACATTTAAACCCATGCAAAGAATTTAGCATAAATCATGGGAAATGTCACACTAGTGAAATAAATTTGCTTTGTTTGGGAGAAAGTTGCATTTAATAGATCTTACACCTGCCACTTCTTCATTGTACCATGCACTGGTGCTTTCTATCTTCACTCATTCAGAACAAAGGAGGATCTTACCTGGGAGAAATATGCCAAAAATTGAATTTTAAAAAAGCCAGATCTGTGGTGACAGACATTTGAATACATCCTCCTATATGGTGAGATTACATATGAGTCATTTTATGATCAACCAATTTTAGTTCTTTTTCCAATTACTTGAAAAATTACAAGGAGAGTCTTTGACAAGTCTCAGTAGGCTGGCTGAATGAGATAATACAGAAAATCAGATGTGGAAATATCTTGGATTTATGAATAAAGTAACTAGATTGAAAGGGAATTTCTGCACATGACTGAACCTTTTAATACTGATAATATAGACATACTGATGGCATAAAATATCAGAAAGTTTCAGTTACTTGTAATTTGCATTTAGAAAAGTCTTAGCTGCTTTTTTTTTTAACAAGGAGATATTGTGACAGACAATATTATATTTTGTTGTAATCAAAGTATAAATTAGAGCAATCTAGATTGTTCAAATAGAGAGTAGAACAGAAAGAAAGAGAAATAAATGAACATAATTCACATAACACTTTGGTTTGGATGGACATTTGAAATCAGAAGAGATTATTAATTAAACCAATCAGTATAGAGTTGGAAAGTACCTTGTATACCTTCTAGTCCAGGAGATCCTATCCTATCCCATCCCAGTCTTGTCTTAAAAACCTCCAGTGATGAAGCACCTACAACTTCTGAAAGCTTTTCCTGCCTAGCTTTTCTCCACATTATATTTCATGTTGTGGGATAGGTCCCATTGTTCAAGTCTATCAAGATCTTTTTTGATCCTGAGCTTGTCTTCTGAGGTGTTGGCTATTCCTGCCAATTTACTGTGATTTTTGAATGTGAAAAGTTCCCTTTCTATTCTCTCATCTATGTCATTTATAAAGCTATTGAAGAGTACTGGGCCTAAGATGAAACCTCTAAGGACTATTTATTGAGTATGGTTTGTCAGCCAGTTCCAAATCCATCTGGTTGTGATGCTGCCTATCTCACATGTTTCTAGTTTACCAAGAAGTAGGTTATAGTCTACTTTGTCAAATGCCTTACTGACTATATATACAATGTCCACAGCATTTCACAAGTCTACTAATTTAATCACTGTCAAATAATGAAACAAGATTGGTTTGGTATGATCTGTTTTTAAGAACCTCGTACTGGCTACTAGTTATAACTTTATTTGTTTCTAGCTGTTCACAGATCTGTGGGGTTTTTTTAAATTATTATTTTTCCAGGATCTTCCCGGGTGTTGATTTTAGGCTGATTGGTCTGGGATTTTTCCCCCTCCTTTTTTGAAAATGGGAACCAAATCAACTATTTTCCAGTCCTCTGGTAGTTCCCCATTGCTGCAGGATCCAAAATTGCTTTTGTGGATCTGCTAAAATACTATTAGGTCTAAATGTAACAATAGAATCCATGGTTCACTAAATTCAGATTCAGAGGTGAATGGGCGGGAAATAGACTCGCATTGCTTTCAGACACAGAGCTTATTTAAAGAAAGCTATATATATGTACTTCACATAGATGATAATAGATAAAAGATGGGCACTATATCATATGTACTTCACATAGCTGATAATAGATAAAAGATAAAAAGTTATAGGAATCTATGGAAACTCATATGTTTCTCTTTCCCCTCTTCTTTTTTAATGGGAAAGTTAGTATCTTCCCTTACAGGTTACTACTATCTGTCTGTCTGTCTATCTATCTATCTATCTATCTATCTATCTATCTATCTATCTATCTATCTATCTATCATCTATCATCTATCTATCTGTCTGTCTTTGCTGTCAACACTCTTACTTAGTGAATGTATGAAATCCTTTCTGTAAAATCTTCTTGTGAAAGGCTTTAGTTTCAGTGGTAGGATGATAATGAACCCATGGGAAAAACATCAAGTTTAATTTATTTATGTATCCACAAATAAAATTACTTCATGTAGTGTACAATAAAAAACCACATCATAAAAACTATCAATTAAAAAAATACAAGGAAAAGCACCAGTCAGGATTACTAGGTAACAGAATAGCCAAGGGACTTATTATTATAGGCATTCCACTATCTATTTAATTCACAATCTCCTTGAGAACTCCAAGCCTGATGAAAAAATGTTGTTTTGAGAATGTCCTGGAATGATGGGACCAGTCTTACTTTGGAGGGAATGATATTCCACATAGTGGTGCCACTGCAGGAAAGGATGTCTCCTGTAGCCAACCAGATGTAACTCCTTTGTGGGTCGCATATCTTTCTGGCAGACCTGGTGGGATGTATCTAGGTGGAGGTAGTTCCTCAAATATTCCTTGTTTCATTCACATTCATGCAAGAGAGGAAGTGACATAGTAACAGTGCATCAGAGAGCATCACAAACAACTCCTCCATACCCTGTGGAGTTTTCAATTTCCACCATAAGCAATGCCTACCTATTGAAGGGATGGCTTGTCAAAGGCTACCTGCCCCCATCCCAATTTTCCAGATGTTGGAGAGATGATTTTCAAAGTGCTCTGGGAAAGATTGTCCCATATGGTAAATAGGGTGGTTTGTGCTCCATTTGGCACACAAATTCCAAAAAGATTGCAGAACTCAAAGCTATTTTTACATTAGAAAACCTGAGGTAGATCAGAATGATTTATGTACAATGGTACCATTTACTAATGTATCATTTACAATGGTGAATGGGGATGTACAAAATTATCCATTCTAGACTGATTCCATCTAAGTGTTGGACCTTATCCATAACAATGCTAACTGCTTTTTCTGGAAGGCTAATTTCCAGGGGAAAAAAAATCCTTGCCCTGCCCTGAATGTCTGAACTGGCATATTTGGAAG
Source organism: Notechis scutatus (assembly GCF_049901735.1). Classification (NCBI taxonomy): domain Eukaryota; kingdom Metazoa; phylum Chordata; class Lepidosauria; order Squamata; family Elapidae; genus Notechis; species Notechis scutatus. The sequence goes on along the minus strand of NC_142011.1, from coordinate 100,384,032 downwards.
AAAAATGAAGTGTTCCCATTTTCCTAGAATACTCAGTTTCTGAATGATTAAGGCTTGCACACAGCTAATTACATTATACAAAAATTACATTTTATAACAGTACTTTAGCATTCACACCTTCTTCTATGTTGCCTATACCATTGCAATCTCATGAGCTACATTAGGCAACATGTCACTAGCTCAACAAAATTGCAGAACTTGCACTTATTCTTTGTATCTATCCTTTGACATGTGGACCAGTCTCTCTCGAAATCACCCGAGTCCTAACTACATAGAAAATGGTAGTTTGCTTTAATTGGAAGACTTTGCTGAAACCCAACTGTGTGATTCATAAAACACTCTGATTTGATTCAGACCAATTTGGAAGTGATTTCACTCAGTGGTAACTCCTAAAAGGATTTCAGAAAACTAAAGCTTTGTCCCTCCAAGGTATAAATTTACTGAACTGGAAATCCACAAATAGCTATTGATGCTTCTTTATTTTTTTCATATGGACAAAAAAAATCAGGTACATTATATCATGCTGAGAGCATGAAGCCTGCCAAATTCCCAACATATAATTGCAGGAACACATTTATAGTGGTATAGTGCTTTGTTTTCATCCTGTTGGAAGACATTTGCAGTGAAGTCAAATCATACCACTGTGATTATTCCCAATTTCAGAATGGTTCTATACCATGCCTCTTTTTTTTCAGGAATATTCTAGAATCAATAGATTAATATTTGATTTGAGGGGGGAAGGTTTCAACTGGCCATCAATCCTGCTGTGTATGAGATTGGATCCTCAAAAACACTGTATCCCATCCTTGTCTCAGCAGACTACTCTTCTTCTCTTTTAATTAATTATTTGATTTAGTTTTTTTTAACATACATATTTAACATAACAATTATTAACTTCAGAATTACTAAGAAAAGAGACAGCCTAAAAGAACTAAAAGTACACATTAAAAAATAAAAAAGGGGAAAATCTACTTTATATTTTATATGTATGATTAATCACTGGTTTACTACTACAGTAGTATAATATAGCCAGAAGAAAATATTACTGTGAAATATCATAGAATTTGTACACAATAAGCCATATTATTGCATATTTTGATTAATAGAAAATATTTCCTTTTCCAAAACAAATATATCAAACATTTTCAGCAATCATTCTTTAAAATCTAGAATAATATTACATTGTGAATTTTTCAATATGATTTTAGTGCACAAGCACACACACACACACACACACACACACACACACAAGTTCAATGCAAATATAAACAGTCAGGCAAACAATCAGATTCCAAAGCTTTGGCATATAGTTCAACATCACATTAAAATCTTTAACATTTAAAGATTTTCCCATAAATCTTCTTACACAGACAAGCAGACACACACACCATTTCTCATTTTGACAGAGGGACCCTCCCATGTTTCTTTAGTGGACAAAAGTACTTCCAGACTGTTAATGTAATCTTACAATAATATGCACGTTTTTCATCTGGGCATGTTACCTGTCTGGACTACCTCACAAGTTTGGCAGGAAGGGATAGCAATTTTAAAGCAAATATACAGCAGGGATGGGATTCTACAGGTTCTTGCCTATTCGCTAGAACCAGTTGTTAACTTTCTAAGCAGTTCGGAGAACCGGTTGTTGGAAGAAATATCCTTTTGTTTTTTTCCACCCTTCTTACATTCTTGGCAGTATGCCTAGACTTACTGTCTCTGAAGGAGGTTTTTTTTCTTCTTTGCTTTACTTTCTTAACGGGGAAGGGTTGTTTTAAGCTTTTTACACTGCTGTTGGGAGGAAATACTCCCCTGTTGGAGTTAGCTCTTTGAAGAAATAATTGAATAATGAAGCAGAGCTGCCAGAAAGAAGCTTTTAATGACAAGGAACCAACATGAGTGACATTCAGCAAGGCTTCTTGGCTAGCTAGAAAGATTGACATTCAAACGTGAGTTTACATACCCTTTTTGAGTTTTGGTCTAAAACTGGTGACCATTCAAAGTTACAATGGCACTGAAAAAAGTGACTTATGACCATTTTTCACACTTATGACTGTTGCAACATCCCCACTGTCATGAGAGGCCAGGCGAGGAGAAGCGCCCCTTGATGTGAATGATGTCGAGTTGGCCATGCCCACCTAGTCACATGACCAACAAGCCATCCCTACCAACTAAGCCACGCCCACATAACCGGTTGTTAAAAAAAATTGAATCCCACCCTGATATACAGCCATATACAACGTAGTCATTATCATCACCACAGTTTGTTATTGCACTGATTCCTCTATCAACAAGACTGAACAAGACCGAATAAGTCAGGCCATGGCTACCAAACATCAAAAACATCTACCAGCCTATTTCACCTCCTTTAAATGGATGATCTGAAGTTGTATGGAAAAACACCATCTGAGTGCTCAGTCCTGTCCATATATGCAACAAGATATTGCAATGGAGTTTGGACTGGACAAATGTGCCACCCTCACTAACCACAGGGGGGAAAACAATAAAACTGAAGGATGCCCTATGAAATAACATCAAGAATCTGAATTTATACAACCAGTACAAACAGTAGGACATCCTTCAGACTGATAACATCAAGCACATTGTAGTCAAGAAGAAAGTTAGAAGTAATACATTGTGAGAGTGAAGAAGATCTTTTTTTAAAATAAAGTTTTATTTGGGTTTTCACACATACAAAATACAAGTAAAACATCTTTTTTGAAAATAGCATGGTCCCGGGTTGAACTTCTTTATACAGACACAAAACTCAATTTCATGCTCCTTTTTGTATTCTATTCCACATCTTATACTATTTTACATTTTCTATATAGTTTTTCCCCTCTTTTAATTTTCTCAATTTTATTTTGATTATCTCATCTCAATTCAAATCATTATATTTATACTTTTGTTTGTTCTGTTTCAATTTCATATTATCTTTTCTTATTAAACAATTTTTTTCCTGTAGTTACTAATTGGAGTATGACACCTTTATATCTTTTAATTACATCCATTCAACTCTTATTTAAACTTCAATATATACCTTAAGGTTTTGACCTTCAATATAATAGATAATATATATTTCCAGTCGAATTCTGCTTGGTTCATTCTTATAATACACATTATATTCTTTTTTTTAAAAAAAGATTGTAAATATATGTAATTATAAACCCTCATTCCATTCCAGTTCAGTTCTATTATTAATAATCATTAAAATCTTAACATCTTTAACACTTCTTTTCAATTAAATATCATACTTCCTTAAAAACACATTTAATCTCCATAATTAATTTTTCCCTTATTTCTCTTCACATATGTTTTATTAATCATTAAATATATCTTTTATTCCATTTATTTATTGACAAGCATTCCACTGAATTACGATAGCTATTTTATCAGACATTTTAATCATACATTGTTTCATATTTTCTAAAATTATTTCTGTTTATAATATAACCATACTATCTTATATACCTTTGCAGAATCCTTTTTTCCATTAAATTTTCACCCATTATCTCTAAATAGGCCCTGTTTCTCTATATTTTGTTTCTGTCCTTTATGACTTATTTTCCTTTCTTTCTTCCCTTTCATCTTCTCCCTCCCTTTTTTACTCCCTTGTCTCTCTACTTCTAATTCTCTCTTCTGCATTTCCTTCTTCTGTTGCTTTCTGATTTTATACTTATTTTTCACTCTATTTTTTTTTTTTTGGAGTTGTTTTTCCCAATCTTAAACTTTCCATTCTCTTTCCCCCTTTCCTTTTTCCCCCCATCTAAGATTACTTGTTCATTAAAGATGGCTTCTTCTTTGTTGCCATCTTCTTGTTCTGCAGGCATTTCTTGTTGTTTCTCATAATTCCAAATCTCCATTTCTAAAAATTGAAATATGAAGCCAAAAGAACCTCTCCCTTCTTGTGCATCTTCTTTGTACTTTTTAAGTTCCATTTTCAGATCTTCTAAAAGTGGAGTCATTTTAAACAGTTTTAAACAACCACCCGATTGATTTTAGTCATTCAAAACAATAACCAAGAATCCAGAAATCATCAAGTAATCCAGATAGTCCCGAGTTATATCTTCTTATTTCTTTTTCGACTTTCTCTTCCTGGGGTTTTTGTTGCAATATTTCAGTTAGAATGTATCTTTTGGAAGTCTTGTTGAGATTTTGCTGTTAGTTCTTTTTTTAATTCCAGGCAGTCTCCTCTCTTCCAGATCCTGCCCTTTTATTCTTTTTCTCTCCTTTCCTGTTTTCAAAAGCTTTTAATTATCCAGAAATCTTTATTATCCCTTTGACTTTTTATTTTCAGCATTAAATGCCTATTGATGTCAAAGTTGATTTTTTTTCCAATTTCTTACTTAAGTCTCTTAGCTGTCAGTTTGGGAAAAGGAGAAAAAAACACCAAATCTTTTCCTTTTTCTCTCTCCTTCGCAGCTTAAAAATCTTCTTAGGGAACAATGTTATTGTTTTTTAATAGTTTCAATTCCAGGGTATCATATTTGTTGCTTTTGCTGTTTGACCAGTCAACCAAAACTTTATCCTCTTATCTTCCTCCTGCACATTCTTTCCGGTCGAGTTCTTCTTTGTGGTGGCCATTTCTGACCACCACTGCAACCAGCTTCGGGAAAGGGAGTAATGGCCAGCTGGGGAGGAGAGATGCGGCTCTCCTCAACCCTGCAGGCAGTCTCCCCCCTCTTCACCACCTCTACAGGGTGGCTTTGCCCCAAAACCAGCCGGCTTGAGGCACTCCAGCGGCGAGCACGGATCGAAGCCTCGCAGAGATGAGGTTTCGGTCTGTCGCTGAAGAAGCTCAAACCGGAAGTCCCAGAATGAAGAAGATCTTAAAGTCTACATTCAGTGGAGGAAATACCATTAAGGCAAGCAATGGCTAAGTAAATTCCAATCATTAGATATGCAGCTGTAATAGTGGACTTAACTCAAGAAGAACTAAAAGCCCTGGATAGGAATTTCAGAAAAATAAGAACAAATCATGCCTTTTGTTCACACAGCAATATTGAGAGACTATTTACCAAGCAAATAGGTGGGGATGTAATGTTGCAAGTACACCAATCTGATGATGAAGAAGAAAAGAACATTACAACAATATCTGAGGTATAGTAAAAAGAGATAATGTCAGCTGGTGCTCCATTCAAAATCCAAGAAAGAAATACAGAGTCCATTAAGATATATTTTACTGGAAATCAAGCGGTAGCAACAAAATAATCTGAATCTGAGAAAATGGGAGCATAAATCACATATACAAAGTGATGGCAACGTTCCCACCCCCAATAGTTCAATTGGTTCATCCAATTAAAAGTTGTGTATATCATCATGTGGGCATCTCCAGGTGGTGATGAGGCCTCTGTCCATTGACCTTGACATATTTTGATAAAGAGTTGCAGCTGCGCATAGCATAGGATAGAAGCCTAAGGAAGAATCTACCTCCCCCAGCTTATACAGTTCTGTTTTGTAACACCTCCAGCTCACTTCCCATAACCATATCCCCCCTCCTCCCCCCATTACTTATGACAGCCGAAAGATGCAAAGCAAAGGGAGAAAATCTTGAAGGCTGACATTCGGCCCTCCTGCAAATGAGACGTTATAAAAGTTAAAAATAGAAGTTAACAGAAATATACATGTAACACGATAATACTATTTTTGGGGGTTTATCAGGATATTTAGTACAAAATCCCTTGATAAGCTTAGGAGCTCTAAAGTCCTTCTCATTCACCCATTCGGACTGGGGAGGAGGAAAATATTTCCAAACAACCAAATATTGGACTCGACCCCTTTGTTTTCGAGAATCCAAAATTTCCTTAACTTCAAAATGTTGTTCACCTTCAATTAGCAATGGCATGGGGGGGATTGACCTCAGTCAGCCTCAAGTCGGAGGTATGTTCAGGTTTTAATAAACTAACATGGAAAACAGGGTGGATCCGCCGGAGGGTTTTAGGTAATTTCAGTTGGACTGCCACAGGGTTCACAATTCATTCAATTGAGAAAGATCCAACATATTTAGGTCCAAGCTTTTTCAACTTTTGTGTGGTCTGCAAATATCTGGTGGATAAAAAGGCCTTGTCACCAACTTGATATGGTTTTTGTGGACTTCTCTTTTTATCTGCAAATTTTTTATGGTCTTGATGAGCATCATCTAATGCTTTATGGGTAACCGGAGCTGTGTTATCCATTCATCTAATGACTGAATGTTAGGTTTCTCCTGTGGAAGCTCATGTATGGGTACAAAGTCTTGTCCTGAAGCCACTTTAAATGGAGTAAACCCAGTACTACTATGTACTGAATTGTTATATGCCACCTGAGCAAATGGCAATAGGTCAGCCCAATCATCTTGCTGATAATTTATTTATTATCATCTTGCTAATAATTTATACAACATCAAAGATACTGTTCCAATACTGAGTTAGTCCTTTTACAAACCCCATTGGTTTGTGGGTGGTGGGCGGAGCTTAAGCCCTGGGCGGAGCCCAATAACTTCAGGAACTCCTTCCAAAAGTTTGAGGTAAACTGGACACCCCTGTCTGATATTATGCATTCAGGAACCCCATGTAACCTGTAGATATGTAAAATAAACAGTTTAGCCAATGTTTTCACAGATGGGATTTTCAGACAAGGTATGAAATGTACATGTTTGGAAAACAAATTGGTTACTACCCAAATAACTGTATTCCCCCCACTTTCAGGTAATTCCACTATAAAATCCATAGAAATTTCCTTCCATGGAGCAGTTGGTCTAACCACATTTTGTAGTAAGCCTGCTGGTTTACCAGGAGGTGTGTTTGGCTGAGGCACAGATAGGACAGCTAGTCACATAAGTCTCAATGTCCTTTTTCAAGGTAGGCCACCAAAATTGCCTTTTAACCAAGTGTAAGGTCTTCATGAATCCAAAATGTCCAGCAGCTTTAGAGTCATGAGGTTGCTGTAATATTTGGTTTCTCAGCTTTGCTGGAACATATAATTTGGCCCCCACCCATGCCAATCCATCTCTAACCGTACAGTTATTTGAGTGAGGAAGGAACCAATCATCAAGTTTTAGAGCTTCTTTTAATTGTGCAGCAAAATCATTTGATAAATCAACTTCCTTCTTTTTCTGGGCTCTGGTAACCACTGGAACTGCCAACTGTTTGGGCCATTCCACTTCTTGGCGAGCACTATTATATTGAGGTAATCTAGATAAAGCATCTGCCATGAAATTCTTCCCCCCTGGAATGTACTTCAATGAAAAATTAAAGCACTTAAAGTACTGCACCCAGCAAACTTGCTTGGGAGACAGCCTCTGAGGCATTTTCAAAGCCTCCAAATTTTAATGATCCGTCCACACCTCAAATGGGTGTTTTGCCCCTTCTAAGAAATGCCTCCAGGTTAACAGAGCCCAGAGAACTGCAAAAGCTTCTTTTTCCCCCAGATGGCCATCTTCTTTCGGTTTCAGTTAGTTTACGGGAAGTATATGCACATGGTTGCATTGTCCCCATCCCGCTTGCTTGTAGTAACACTGCCCCAACTGCTACGTCACTCGCATCAGCTTGGATTACAAAAGGAGTTTCCATGTCCAGGTGCTTGAGTACTGGTTCAGCAGCAAACAGTCATTTCAGTTTCTCAAAAGCGGCTTGACATTCCATAGACCACTCCAGTGGTTTACTAGGCTTCAGTTTCACCTCCTCTTTGGTTTTTAGGAGATTTGTGATAGGCATTGCAATCTTCGCAAAAGCAGGGATAAATTGACGGTAAAAATTAACAAATCCCAAGAAACTTTGAAGTTGTTTCCTGGTGCGGGGAGGGGCCCATTCCAAAATGGCACAAACTTTCCCCGGATCCATTTCTATGCCATCATGTGATATGCGATAGCCTAAATAGTCAATTTTTTCCTGGTGGAATTCACACTTGGACAACTTTGCATACAGCTCAGCAGCTCGAAGTTTTTCCAGAACTGACCGCACTAGTTTCACATGTTCATCATGATTCTCTTTGTAGATAAGAATATCATCAAGATAAATCAACAACCCTTTGTATAGATGTTCATGCAACACCTGATTGATCATTTGCATGAATACTGCAGGGGTTCCCTGTAGGCCAAATGGAAGAACATTGAATTGGAAACAACCCCATTGGACAGTTAAAAGCAGTTTTCCATTCATCCCCTTCCTTAATTCGCACTCGGTAGTATGCTTCTCTCAGGTCAAGTTTCGTAAAAATGTTTCCTTTGGCCAAGTGTGCCAACATATCCTTCATCAAAGGGAGGGGGTACACGTTCTCCACCAAAATAGTGTTGAGGTTTCTATAGTCCACACATAAATGAAGAGAGCCATCTTTCTTCTCACAGAACAATACTGGGGCTGCTACTCGGGGTCTAGCAGGTTGAATGAAACCACGTTCCAAATTTTTATTGATAAATGACCGCAGCTCTTCTAACTCCCTCGGTGTCATCGAGTACAGTTTTGGTTTTGGGAGTTTCACTCCTGGCAAAATTTCAATGCTGCAATCTGTTGAGCGATGGAGAGGGGAGCTCATCCAAGGCCTTTTCACTGAATACCTCCTCTAAGTCCCAATATTCCTCTGGAATTTTCTCCTCCCACTCAGACTCTTGGTGCCCGTGGAGGCCAGCTCAGTGGGATTCTTGAGTTTCAGTTGAGATTGCCCCTCCCCTTCTGGGGGTTGATCAGTACGTATGCACAATTATCCCCTCCTCCAAGTGACGTGGGGGTTCCATTTCTGGAGCCCTGGCAAACCCAGTATTAGGGGGCGCTCCATCCCAGGACCCACAATAAACACAAAGTCTTTCTATGCTTCCCCATCGTCATTTCTACTGGTTCCGTTATGAAATGTGCAGGGCCACTCCCAGCTACCAATCCATCCAGTTGGCAAAAGGCTATGGGCATTTTTAAAGTCTTTAGCCTTAAGCCCATTTTCCCTATTACCTCCGAGCTGATTACGCACTTTCTGCACCCAGAGTCTAACAAGGCCAACATTTCCCCTTTGGCTCCCGATGTGGGTACCCTTAATCTCACTGGAATGGTCATAGGGCCCTTGTTTGGTCTTACCACTGAGTCATCTTCCGATTCAGATTCACTCTCTTCAGAAGAAGTTGAAGTTCCCAGCTCTTCTCCTTTTGGAGGCGCGATCTCTACAACCTCCTCCACTTTAAGCACCATTTCGTGAGGCTTTACTGGGGGGGGGGGGGGTTTCAGGTTTTCTTCCTCCTCCTGGTGCCCCCTTTGGCTCTAGCTTGGCATGGTAGTCTGCAGCCCGGTGACTTTCCTTCCCACATCAGAAGCATGCAGTGGTCTTGGGTTTTGCCACCATTCCTCCCTTTTGAGGCTTTAAGGCTTCTCGAGGGCTGGTGGGGGAGGACTTGCTCCAACCAAGGCCGCCCCGGCATCTGTTTCAGGTGAGATCAATTTCCACCTCTGCTGCCAGCACGTACCACAGCTGCAGCTCACTGGGGTCTCTTCTGGCAATACAGCTTTGATATACATCTTAATTCAACCCATCTTTAAAAGCTTCTATCAGGGCTCCCTGGGACCAGCCTCGAATATGACAAGCCATCTCTCTAAATTCCTGAGTGTAGTTGGCCACTGATTGCCGCCCCGATTTATGGTCTTCATCCTAATTCTGGCCTTATGTTTAGCAAGTGGGTCTTCAAACCTGGCCCGCAGCACAGTCATGAGCAGGTCATAATTAATCAGCTGGGGGCATTATCATTATGCAAAGTCACCTTCCACTTTGCAGCTGTTCCCTCCAGAGCCCTTGTAACACATCTAACTTTGGCTGCTTCTTAGGAAAAATCCTCTCCATATTCCTCCATATGGCTCTAGACTTGTGCCAGGAAGAATCCTAACTCCTTCGAATCCCACCCCCCATATTTTACTTTCAACGGAGTCACCTTTGGAGTTCTATGCCTTCTGGCAATTACTCCCCCCGCCGGGGGGCCCTGGGCTGCTGCTGCCTGTTGCGCCAGCCCAGGTTGATTTATGGGGGTGGCTGCTCTGATTCTTCTGGCTGGGGCTGCCTCCCCCTCCTCTCCCTCATACCTTTGATCAGTTTGAGGTTCTCCAATAGCTTCATTTAAAAGATGCATGGCTTGAGTTAGTAAAAAATTCTTTCTTTCCTTCTCTTGCCATGGCTCTTCTCTTCCATGCCAACAGGTCACTCCTGGAGGAGGCTTTTCCTCAGGAACCTTCCAGCCAACTCCCAGGGACCATTTGGCTTTTACAGCTGGTTTTTCGCCAAGACTTAATTCTGCTAACAAGTCAGCTTCCCCTGCTGCCTCTAACAGCAGGGAATCTTGTCCTCCAGTTGCTCCCAGGTCTTCTTGGTCGCTGGCTGGATTTGACATTGTGTTCAGACCCCCTCGGAAGAAAATTTATTAATTCTCCAGGTGGGCTGGTAATGTGGAGATTCAGAATAATGTCAACTGGTGCTCCATTCAATATCCAAGAAAGAAATACTTAGACTCCATTAACTAGAGAAAAGATATATTTTACTGGAAATCAAGTGGTAGCAACAAAAGAATTCTGAATCTGAGAAAATGGGCACATATACAAAGTGATGGCAACGTTCCCACCCCCAATAGTTCAATTGAGTCATCCAATTAAAAGTTGTGTATATCATCATGTGGGCATCTCCAGGTGGTGATGAGGCCTCTGTCCATTGACCTTGACATATTTTGATAAAGAGTTGCAGCTGCGCATAGCATAGGATAGAAGCCTAAGCAAGAATCTACCCCCCCCCAGCTTATATAGTTCTGTTTTGTAACACCTCCAGCTCACTTCCCATAACCATATCCCTGCTGCTCTCCCCATTAATTATGGCAGCCGAAAGATGCAAAGCAAAGGGAGAAAATCTTGAAGGCTGACAGATGCACTGAAGCTAATATATCATGAAGGCTTACTTTGAATTGGAGAGACCACACTGGCCTTCACAAAAGACCAAATGAAAAATAGAAAAGAGACTTGGCAAAGCAAAATATCACATGGCCAGCACTAATAAAATAATAATAGGCAAAGCAGATAACAACAAGACCTGACAGGGCTAAAAGCAGAAAAATTGAAGAAAGAGATGGAAGAGCTAATTCTGGCTGAACAAACCTAAATCTTAAGATTAAATGCATACAAAGCTAGAATTGAACAGACAGCAACACTCAGCAAATGCTGCCTTTGCAAACAAGCTGGAAAAAAACAGTGGACTACCTAGTTATTTGCTGCAAAAAGATTGAACAGACTGACTAAAAACAATGGCATGACAAAGTAGCAACAATGGTGCATTGGAAAATCTATGAGAAATGCCATCCACTAGCAAGCAAGAACTAGTGGTTCCACAAAATAACAGTCATAGAATATTAAGAAGTGGAAATGCTCTGGGACATTAGAATTCAAACATACAAGTACCTGTCACATAGCAACCCAGATTTCATTGCCAATAAGAAAGACAAAAGGGTTCACATAATGAATGAGGCAGTACTTGGAGACAGGAGAACAGAAGAAAAAGAATTGGAGAATAGAACAGAATAAGAATAGAATAGAATTATTTATTGGCCAAGTGTGATTGGACACACAAGGAATTTGCCTTTGATGCATAAGCTCTCAGTGTACATAAAAGATATAAGAGATAAATCATGATCATAGTCATCATAAATACATTCATCATAAATCATAAGATGCAACACTTAGTGATAGACATAGGATACTAAATAAGCAATCAACATAAATCACAAAATTCCAAGATCTGCAAATAGAGGTAGGGCTACTGTGACAAAATAAAATAAAGATAGTATCAACAGTAATAGGTGCCTTGAATGAAATCCCAAAATATCTGGAGCTCCACTTGAATATCATCGGAACTGACAAAACCACTATCAGTCAATTGCAAAATGCATTTTCATTGGAGAGCTTACATCCTATAACAATACCTTTAACTACTATCGGAAGAAATGTCCTTCCGGGTTCAGTTCCAAGTGGGGGAAAAACACTGGAAACATGGTGACTGCTTGGAAAGATAGTTTATTGATGAACAAGATCACATGCCTTGGAGCTCTTGGGTGAAAAAAAAGGAAAGAGATGCTGAGAGTCCCTGGGTTTTATACCTTCTCTGGCTTCGAAATTCCTGGGGCACAGGAAGATTATCCTGATAGGTTACTGTCAGAGGTCATAGCTAATTTTGTAGGTTGTCTGTGTGCTAAGATTGGTTGAAACTTGGTAGGTGTGCAATGAAGGGCAATTAAGGGGCTCTACCTGAAGGAGGTGGATCTTTGTTATGTAGAATAGACTGGTCCAGGCCTTAATGGCCCATTAACAAAGGTGGGAGGGGGCTGAGTTTCTGCCTCTCTTCTCTTTTAGGGGAAATATTCTGCCTTTTTAATATTTCCTAGAATATTTCATTTTTCTAGGAGAGGGGTGGGTGCTAACTTCCTACACTACCATAAAAAAAAAACATCTACCTATTCGAGGTCCTTGGGAAGGGCTTGATATTTGGATAAAAATGCCAAATCTAGTTAAACATCTTGTTGACTGTCGGCTGAATCATAATAATTATAATTGTATATGCAGCCTGACTCCCAGTCACTGACTGCCTGAGAGAAAAAGGTTGGCATTTTGTAATTCAAACTTAGAACCAGTCTCACGATAACACTTTCCATTCCATCTATTCATTCTAAAGTGTTTCAATTCATCCCCTCTTTTGAGTGTTGTATTTTTGAATATCTGGCACAAAACAGCAGAAGAAGTAGCAAGAGATAATAAGATGGGAAGAGCCATAGTTGTCTCCCATTAGTTATCTACATGCAGCACCCAAATTTCAGGTTCCTTCATAATATATGGAAATGCTTTTTTTTTTTAAAAGGGGGTACTAAAAACTATCCATGATTGAAAAAGAAGCAAAATTGCCCCAAAGAATAAATATTCTCCAAAGCTCATTTGTTCTTTCCACCTATACCAGTCCCTGAGCAAACATTTATGAATTGTAAGTTCTTTCTATTTATTTTGTTCTTCGGTTCTCCTCCACTACCATTCTTTGCTTCAGATTTGTTTTCTGAGTTGATAGCAATAAAAAGTTTTTTTCTTTCTTTTCTTTTCTTTTTGCCTAGGATGTTAAGGATCCCATTATGAATCAATCACTGAAGTCATTTGGTTCATTAGCCTTATTTTCTTCATTACGGCTAATGTTTTTGCACCAGGTGATCAAAGAGCCCAAACAAGAAAATAGAGACGGAACCAAAGCAGCAATTCATTCTGCACAATGTCATATTAAGTGTACATGAAAAATCTCACGCTAAAATTCTGATCTCTCCTATTTGTCAAATCAGTCAGAGGTCAGGAAAAAATAATATAAGAAGAATGAATTAATTTCTACTAGTGATCTGGCCTGGTGGGGAATTTATAGACTATAATGAGGAAGCATCAAGTACCTACAGAAGGGTAGCAATGTTCCATTAGCACAAGAAAAAAAAAAAAACCAGATGGAATGTTAAACTAAACTCTAAATAGACCCACACTATAGAAACTGAAAGTTAGACTGTGAATGACACTCAGTGCAATGTTAGTTTCAAAGAGGAGTGATAGGCAGAGGTTTTAATGAGATGATAAATGTCATTGTCCACCTACCTAGGTCAGTGTTAAAGAGCTCATCATATTACCCATGCGTCCTTCAATATTTTTCATGTACAGAACTGAAATGGCAGCACCGCATATGCATGTAACAATCCCGGAAGCAGCAGGAAAGCCATTGAATCCACACAACACTTTCATACTGATTTGATATGGTGCTACAAAGTCCCCTCTTCAATTTGTGAATCCACTTGAACAGATGATAAGATCATTAAAAAAAATCTAATTGAATTTTTTTTACACTTTGTATAGACCCTACTGTTTTGGGGGTGAGGGGAGAGAATAAAATCCCCCTGCTTGTTTGAAATGTTTCAAAAGTTTTCTTCTCTATTTCTGACATTTTTTCCCCAGTTTCAGGGGGTTTAAAAAGGTTTGCACCAATGGTGGGATTCATTTTTTTAATAACTGGTTCTGTGGGGGTGGCTTGGTGGGGGTGGCAGGGGAAGGACACTGCAAAATCTCAATTCCCTCCCCACCCCTGCTTTTCAGCTCCGTTCTCCTGTGCAGGGCAACAAAAGAAGACCCAGATGATCAGCTGGGACTCGAGAGGCAGAGAATAGATGGGGGTGGGGCCAGTCAGAGGTGGTATTTGCCGGTTCTCCAAACTATTCAAAATTTCCGCTACTGGTTCTCCAAAACTGGTCAGAACCTGCTGAATACCACCTCTGGTTTGCACTTCCATTTTTATCTTACTGTTTTTATCTTATCTGGTCACTGAAATATTGCCATCTGAACTGTGTTTTTCCCCTCCCTATTATCCATTCCTCCATTACCCTGCAGTCTCTCCCACTGGCCACATGTTCTGAAAACTCCCTTTAAAAATTGTCTGATTCTCTAGTTGTTTCATTAAGTATGAGAAACCAGACTGCTGATCATGGCCTAAATGATTTTTCATGTTCATCATCTCAGGAGTAAAGTAAATGAAAGAAGTCCACATCAAACCTGCATTAAAACTTGTATCTTAAGTTTTAGAGTGGCTATACGACTTACTCTGAGTTGATGGATTATTTTGTTTTGTTTTAATATGGAGGTTGCACATTTATATCATTTTCATTTTGTTTAATGCAACTGGCACAGGATGAGTTTCAAGAGTAGTGTATGTCATTCTGCTTTGAATTTCTGTTGAGAATTCCATTTTTATTGTCTACTAGAAAACATATGACCCATTGGGTCATCATTTCAGAGATATTTCCTTACTTAAACAGAGCAACAGAATGACCACAGGTGGGCAAAAAGGCAGTGGAAGAGGTTACAGCTTTTAACTTTCTGCCAGCTTCCCCATTGAGTTTCCTTATGAGAAACAAGCCAGCTCCCTCCCTCCCTTCCTACCATAAATTTGTGCCAGCTTTCTCATTTACTTAGCTTGTGGGAAGCTTGCTGGGAGAAAGATAGTGTGGAAGCCAGCAGGCAAATATGTGTCTGCTGCCATGTGAGGGAGGGATCAAGTGTGTGTATGTATAGAGGTTAGGATTGGTAAGTGGGGGTGCACAAAAGGTAGCACATGGATTGGAAAGAGTGTGTGTCAGAAATTCCCTGCAAATTATATAGGGCATGTGAGTGGCACCATAGGCAATAAGGGTGTGGGAGCACTGGAGTGGGTAAGAGATGTGCTATGCATGTCATGTAGGATGCATGGGGGGGGGTTGTGTGGATCAAGAGGGTTTCATTGGGATCATAAGGGTGTATGATAAGTGTCTTGATAGTTAGGGATGGTATGTAAGTAAGTGTGGGTTGAGAAAGGTACTCGGGGTTAATTGGGAGAGTGTAAGAGATGCAGTGTAGAATGGGGATGGTGTGTGTGGCGGACAGAGCAAATTGAGAAAGATGTGAGGGGGCATGAAATGTCATATGAGTCAGGGAAGGCATTTGGGAGGGCCATTGGTCAGGAAGTGTAAGACTCTATAAAAACATGCAGACTTCTAAGTATTTTTCTTTGTTACTCCCTAAAGATAGAAATCTTGCCAAACTAAAGCAACTGCTTTATTAAAAGTATACTCTCATCTAAGGAGGAATTATCCAAAGTATACTCATCTAAGGAGGAGTTATTCTCTTACTCCCAACCAAACTATTAAAGTTTGCTGTCTCTCGGTTCTTTGGGATGCAGCCCCTCCTTTCTACCATCCATTCTAGAAAAATTGTAAGTTTATAGCTAGTTCACATTTTCGTTCAGAATATTTTCCACTCGGTAGGAAATAACTGATATTGAGGAAGAATGTTATTAAATGTGCAACTATCATTTGATGGTCTTTGGATATGTGTATCTGGTAGACCAAGGATATTGCAATTTCTCATGGAACATGGGAAATGTCAAAACTACCCAATATGAAATTGTTGTCAATTTTCAGTGTTTTGCAGGTATCAGTTTGATTTTACAACAAAACAAATAATAATATTTCTTCTCCTCACTCATCCAAAACTTTGGGGATGTTTCACAATATACCATGCCAATCTATGCTTCTGAAATCCAGACATAATTGGATGTTGTATTTTTAAGTATCAGGAAGCTCATATGATGACTAGGATCTTGGATGATGAGGCAGAAGAAACTACTTTCAGTTTATGTGAATATGTAAATGTTTGATAATATCACAATTGACTATGGGCATTATGTTACATTTAACTCTGGAAATATATAAGGACACATCTGTTGCCAAATTCAATTTCAAATTTGTTCTTAGGAACCAAGCAGCATTTCTGGTAAATGATCCAATGATTCATTGCTTCTCACAACATCCATAGACATTTCTCCAATAAATAGCACCTATGAAAATCTAGGTTCTATGAATACACAACAGCTTTGGAAAGAGGTAAACTTTATCTGATTGTGTATCAAGATAGTTACAAGATAAACAAATTGTAAAGCATTGCTGCTATAAGCAGATTTAAAACCTCCTACATTTTGACGTTGGTGGAAATTAAACACTATAATCAAGTGATATGTTACTATAATTTATATATTTTTTGTTTCAGTTTCTCTGCATCACTCCTCAATGGAGGCATGATTGGTGATATGTAGTACTGAAGCAGACAATCACCTTTGAAGATATATTAGACCAGAGTTTACCTCTTCTAGTCTACATACAAACTCTAATATTGTTATGAAAACTTTTGGCAACATCAATGGTGAAAGTGTGGATGAGAAGTGCATTCAACTGAGATAATATCAATAATGAGGAAACAAAACCACTGTTTTTGTCAGAAGTGGGGAAGGGCAAGAAATAAAGTAAAATTCAAAGGGCTGCTTTAATTTAAAAATGATCTTTATTTCTGATGTGGAAAAAAAATTAGATGTTAGATAGGACCTCATTCTAAGGTGTCCATATTTTGAGCCATATGCTACTTTGAAAACATTAAATGTACTTATATTTCTAGTCTACTAATTGATTCTGCACATTGAATAATTATTGTTTTAAACAATTATAGATGAATAAAAAATTGTGAATCCTCGTGATTGTAGGGTTAAGAATCAGATGGGATGACATACTGTTTGATTACATGGAGTTAATAACATTATCATAACTCTTTATTATTATAAAAAGGAGTCACAAGTGATGTTTGGAAACCTACTGTTTAGTTTGCAATTTAAATATCTATATAAATATAGGCCCCTTAAATCTCTTTTGTTCCCAGGTTCAGGAGTTTCCTTTTGCAATGCCTTAAACAATGCTTACACCCAGCACAGTTATTCATAGTTATGGAGCTTTCAAAATATCAGCCTTTGGAGGGCTTTGTGCAGCTATATCAATATTCATTCATGCATGCATGCATGAGTTCATGCATTCATTCAATTTGAATGCCACCCTATCCAACTGATTCCAAATAGCTGACAATAAAAAATAATATAAAACAACAAATACAAGCAAAAGTATAAAATAACCACAATATGGCAATCCAACAAGAAAACAAGCATAAAACATCAGAAACAGGGGGATCTTATTCATTCTATCCCAAGACCTGGATAAATAGTCAGGTCTTTGAAGCTTTTGGGAACATCACTAGGGTAGGAGCCATGGGGACCTCATTCTAGAAGACAGAAATTCTTCTGGATCCCAGAAGATGCTAAATGCCTGTTTAATGAAAGGAATCTAGAGTCCACCACTGTACTGGCTTTATCAGATGGGCACAAACCATGAGAAATAGGAGTTCTTGCAAAGAGCCAGGCCCTATACTATGTAGATTTTATAAGTAATAACCAGCACTTTGAAGTGCTACTAGAAGCATACTGGCCACCAATGTAGCTCACCAAGTAGAAATGCCAATGAGTATACTGAGGCAAGCCCATTATGGTTTGGGGCCCTGTGTCCTGTGGAACATGTTGTAACAATTGGATGCTTAGGTGATAAGGCCATGAGTGATTGATCCAAGAAAGAGTGTAACTGGTGTACAGATAAAACTATGCAAAGGCCCTCTTGGCCATAACTGTTTACTGATATTTGAGCAGGAGCTATGGTTCCAAGCTGTACATCATTCCTGACTAGGGAAGCACAAATTTATCCAGAAGTAAAGATGGAAATATTCTTGGAAATGGATAGCCCCAACATCACAACCACTCAGTCTGGGTGAGATTGAGCTGGAATCTATTTTTTGTCATTCAGAGCTGCCCAGCCCCAAGACTACGGTGCAGATTTCAACACTCTCAAATATGCCCCAAGGGGTATATATACCTTATACATTTGGGATATATTTAGACTATACAACATGACCTTGATCAAACAAGGCTGAGAGTCAGGCCAATTTAGGATTTATCCCAAGTGAACAATCTTATATATTGCCTTCATTTAAACTTGAATTTTGGGAGATCTGGAATTTAGGAAAAAGAAAATATATTGGGAGTCTACAAAAAAATCAATATATTTCAGTTGAAAAACTTCTCCCTCCAATTCTGTGTTTAGGGAAAAATCTCAAAATAACTGTTTCCTTTAGCTATTTCTATGTTTTGCTTATATTTTATGGCTGCAGTAAAAATCTTCTACCCCCTCCCTTATTATTACGTTATTATAAATATTGATTCATTGTTACTTCATTATAGTAATAATGAATTCTTGATTCTTTATTATTTGGACATCTTTAGAGTATTGGAAATGATGAAGAAAAGAAAAAAAAGTATGTTCTGTCACTATGAATTGCAATTTGGGGTATCGATATTGTGAACATTATATTTCTTTAGCTTTTTATTCAAGTTAAAATATCACATTGGAAAAGAAAGATGAAAGAAGAACACAGTGTGAGTTACATCAAGGTATTTGTTCTGTAATAAATCTTAAGCTAAAATAATATTGAAATCTCCATTGTATTGTTACTTAGCATCTGTGTATCCATATGTATGGATGTTGGGGTGCATATAGTTTCACATAATTAAACATTAAAACAGAATTTGAAAAAAAAAACAAAAGAAATGTCCTTCAAAATCACTTCAAATACAGTATAAGGCTTTCTGTATTCCACCACTAGGGTCCACAAGGTACTCATGGGTGGCAGTGTTTCTCCCAAGATGATCATACACATCAGATTCATTCTGAATCTGTTGTCAGACATGAAGGGCTTGGAAGGTTAGGAGCAGTTCTTTAAATTGCACCCAGGGGTCAACTGGGAGCCTGTTCAGGGGGCTGAAGCATTAGCTGCAATGTGCTCCCATATTAGATAGCTGTTAATATACAAGGAACTTCTAAGTCACTGTAGCTTCTGAACAGTCTATATCAGGGGTGTCAAACTCAAGGGCCAGGACTGGATCTGTGGAAACAGCAAAGTTTCAGGAGTGTTGCATGCGGCCTCCCCTGAGCTCCGTTTTCACTGCCAGAGGGTTGCAGGAGGCTGTCGCAGCTAAAAATAGAGTTTGGGAGTCTGTTTTCACTGGCAGAGCACTCGGGCCACATAGGCGCTCCCAACATGAGTGGTGTTGGGCATACACATCCTGGCTACGCCAACCCCAGCCCACCAAGGTCAAACACAATCCTGATGTGGTCCTCAATGAAATAGAGTTTGACACCCTGGTCTACATATATTTCTTTTTTATTTGAAGGCTTCTTCCACAAAAGCACTGATTTAAGCAGTACAATCCTGAGCACAACCATGTTTATTGCAATGATTGTTGAATATCTTATTCTTGTAAGGGCCCCAAACAATAGAAACACAAATATTATTATTAAAGTTGAAGTCTATATGATGGGAAATCCTAGGGATCTGATTCAGGGAAGCTGGACAGGTCCTAATCAGTCTGTCTAAGCAAAATGGGCCTTTCAGCAGAGCTGGGAAAAGCCCATTGTGAAGAAGGTGGACTGTTAAGGCCCTCAGCTGATAGAGAATGGAACACTGGGGTTTCTTTAAATTGTATTTTTTTTAAAACATTGTCCTTGGGCTATAATGTGAGCTAATGAAGAAATTATATGGTTTAGATAGGATAGGGCAGGGTTTTTTGTGGGAAGGGAGGGTCAATTTGGATCAGGGGATTAGGCAAATAGATCAACTGATTTTTGACTCTGGTCATATCTAAAACACTGGGTGGAGAAGTGTGTCCATTTTGTTTGCTTTGTTTATTTTCTCCACTAGTACATCTTATCTGAAATTTGGAAATTTTGAAGGTACTAAGTTGATGTTAACCAACCCACACACCTACCACGAAGAGTTATAACTTATGTTGGTTTTTAGCAATAATAAAGAGGAAATAATAAAGCTTTGGATTTGATACCAGGTCAGTATGAATATTGAGGATTTGAACTAGACCAAATCTTATGGAAGACACATACACTAGTTGAAGAATGCGTGAATAATTTGATATTTGTTAATTTCAATGGAAATGGACCTATCTATTACCTTTTGCTGTAACTGAGTTTTCAGCTGAAAAATCAAGATAACGTGCTGCATATGAAAATATACTTTTAAGTAGTGTATAAGTGTAATTTTTTTATGCCAGTTTCAATCAGTGCAGATTATAGTGGGAGGGCACGGAACATATTTATGAAGGAATTGATGAGGTGTAATTGGAGGGGAAAACAAGAAAAAAAAAAAACAAAGAAAAATTCCCTACGAGTAGATAATATTTTGTTTACACCACAGGTTAGACTATAATTATTCAGTAAAATGTTTCACAGAATTTCAGTGAGTGACAAATCCAACATTTTTGCAATTTGGAACCAATTAATTATGAACTTTTACAATATTATTATGCCATATATGAATTTTGACAATGGAAAAAATAGCATCCCTATGGAAAAACTAAGATCACAAATCAGAATAAAAGAGAAGAACCAATAAAGGGGAATATTTGTAGCTCAGGATTGAAATGAAGGGTCCTTGGTGATCTCTGAGCTTGCTTGTTATTTTAAAGGCATTTTATTACCAAAACCAGGCAACATCATCAGTACTAGAAAACAAGCATGCTCAGAGAGCATCAAGGACCCACTTATAAAAGAGAAGAAAATAGTAATGAGTGGAGTAACATAATCTCTATCACCTTTTAAGACAGCTTCCATCTCTGAAAGAGGGATGGATCTCCATCTCGTTGAGACATCTGAAAAGAAATCCCTAGCTATTATGGGATAAATATGCTATATCCACTAGTGTGTGACTGGCGTCTGATTGGTCGAGGTCATCGTCAAGGGTTTTCATACTGCAGACAACGGGTTCCCTTTCACAAAGAATTTTTTATCTAAAATGGTTATTAAATAAATGGAAAGGCTTCTTTTGATTACTAAAGCTGTCAGGATTTAAAAAGGAAGCAAAAGGCATTTCCCCCAAATTTTCCCCCTGATCCCAAATAGCTCTTCGGGGGACATAGGAACTGAAGGAGGAATGAAAAGTAATGATCCTTTTTCTTTAACATAATTAGAATTCCTTGAAGTGCTGCTCTGGATTCAGCCTATTATAATACTTGCTACATTTAGCAAACCTGACAGCTGAGCAATTACTGTAAGAGTACATTGTAGATACAATATATAGACCATCTCTCATTAATAACTACTTCCTTAGAAAAGAACTTCTAAATTATATGTGCTTGTCAGCACTCATATCTCATAACTTAGATCTTTCATCTTACCACTAATACTCTTAAAAGTTAATTTAATATTCAGCCTTCACATATACAGCTGCCTTCATGTTCACAACATGTTAGGCAGTTGAAAAAAAACTATACGGTGTGTAGGGAGAATGTCTCATTTTATTGTATTTTTTAATGTGAGAGAAATTTCTCTCATTGAGATCTTTAGGTCAGACCGCTCTAGAACCTCTGAAGATCTTACTATGAAAGGTCATCAAACTGTTCATCTTCCTGACCCAGAACTGTCAGAGAAGCAATAGATATTGGTCTTTCTTGGAGGATATAAAAGATCCAAAGTGGAATGTTCTTATTTGAAGTAAGAACTCTTCATCATTCCTGAAGTATTATTTGGGCAATGCAAAATTTATTTTTTATTTCAGTGAAAGCTTGATTATGTGAAACATTATCTTGATGATGTAAGAATTATGCTGCACAATGAATTAAGATCTCAGATTCTTATTTATCATGATGTTGAAATAATAAAATAATATCACCAACAATAACATTAATGTCTCTTAAAATTAATGTCTCTTAGAAGCCACCGTTAAGAAGTGTATTTTAAATGGGTGAGCTATTTAATAAAAAAGGAAACAAATTGTAATAATTGGATATCATCAGACTTTTTCCCCAATTGCCTGTATACCTAATGATCCATTTGTTATTCAGCTAGCACTAATAGTTTCATTTCAAAAATAAAGCAAAACAATATCCACACCACCTCCAAGCCCTACTAATTTGCAAGCTATGGTTGCTGAAATAATTTGCATTTAAACACTTTATTTCTCTAACATTCTATTTTTACCCAATGTTTTGGCATATATTGATGATCATTGCATGCAAAGAGAAGTCTGAATAATAAATGTGATCAACATTAAACTATTTTATTGGATTCGAATAATCTAATTCAAATTACGTTTGCGGGGTCTTTTTAGCATTGTATCCAGAATGGGAAATGCTCCAGGTCTATTTATGTATGCTTAATAAGAAATAATTTCTCTAATTTTAACTTTCTCATCTTGATATGTGAAATGAAAAATGAATCTCTATGTGGCCTCCATTCTTCCCCATTTTGGAATGCCTTTCATAGAAATAGCTAATTTATAGCTTATGCAAGCATACTTAAATGATGTCCTACATTTTTCCACCTATGCATTACACATGCATCCATACATACCTAGCATGCTATTTCTTTTCAGCTTAAGAGGCATTGTGGAAAGTACAAGAAATCATGAAGGAACATGTATGAAATACAGTTGGAGAATATAGGTAAAATATGTTTACAGAACACCATTCAAGATATCCTTTGGACTCAATATTTGGGCCAATTGAACTATTCACAATTTTGCAATTCTTATCCAGCATAAGATGCTGCATTCATATTGGATCTTTTGTGGTGTTTTATATAAGTGTAATCTCATGACATAGACTATGGTGTGGGGACAGATTGTGGTAATTTTTCAATTGCTATCTTGTCATTATGGCTTAATTTATTTCTCATGCAGTTATAACAAAATAAATGGTTCACTTGATTACCATGTCCTTGAATGTCTAATGCATAAGTAACTTTCAGTTTTGTATTACAAGAGATATATTTTAAAGTATCATATCTTTGGGACCTGAAAATTTGGTGTGTTTTGCGCCTCCCCTGTGATATTCAATGGGAACACTATAAAAATTAGAGAATGACTACAACAGTGTAAAACAGAAGTTCATAAACTGTTACTAAATGAAGATAAAATTAAGAATGTTTTTTCCTGTGACTTGCTTGGATGTTGTCGAAAACGTGATCTTACTTCACATAACAAATGTGGAAACCGTGCTTTAGTAAACTGTAATGGTATTGAATT
The DNA here is from genome assembly GCF_049901735.1 of Notechis scutatus. Lineage (NCBI taxonomy): Eukaryota > Metazoa > Chordata > Lepidosauria > Squamata > Elapidae > Notechis > Notechis scutatus. Next base: position 100,360,558 of record NC_142011.1, on the reverse strand, counting down.
CAAGAGGGTAGAAATATAGTATAGGGTGAAGTCATTTGGGAACATTTTTTAAACAGAAGTTTGTATCCTCCTTAATGTAAGTATAATCAGTAAATCGATTGGGAAAATTTAATATTCAATTATTTCCCATTCTTACTTCTAATATAGCTCAATGACAGGCAAAAACAAAATGGTTCATAGGAAAGTCAGAGAAAAAAGAATGAGATTACTAGCATAATGTTTTGCTATGATTTTATATCCTACACACACACACACACACACACACACACGTGTGTGTGTGTGTGTGTGTGTGTGTGTGTGTGTGTGTGGTATTCAGCTTTGTTCGGGTATTTTCCCATGTCATTATAGTTGTGCTTTTAAAGTTGTAGCAACATTTCAGCAAAATCTCATCTGCCATCATCATGCTTCAGAAGAAAGCTGAATACCATACATGTAAGTACCCGCGAAAACTTAAGAAAACAAATATATATATATATTTATATCTATATATATATATATATATCTACTTTGGGACAAGATAAAACAACTTACAACTTGGAGAGCTGATTCTGAAGGCATTTACAAACAAGAAAAATTATTGAAAAAACTAAAGAAATTAGAACATGACAAGAAAACCCCCAACAACTCACAACAACACCTGAAACAATTAGTGCACAACGTTTCCAACAGAGAACTCACCAAAACAGAAACAGATGTCCTAACCAAAGGATTCAATTATGCTATAGCACCCCAAAAAATCCCCACAGAATCCATCATATGTGCAGTAGAATCCAGCCTAACTAAATTAAATACAGATGAAGCTGATAAAATAAGACACCAAGTTACCAACATCTTATGCACAAGCAAACCACCAAAAAGCAACTTACAGAAAAATGAAATCAAAGCACTACAAACCCTGAAAAGAGATAGCAGCATAATCATCCTCCCAGCAGACAAAGGGAATGCCACTGTAGTAATGGACAGAAAAGACTACGAAACAAAATTGACAGACCTACTCCAAGACTCCACATACAAACCCATAAACACAGACCCAACCACATATCTGGAAAAATTAACCAAGAAGAAAATTATAACCAGCCACATAAGCAAAGAGATCCAACACGCGATCATACCCAGAGAGAAATCTTCCAGATGCCCCAAACTATACGGCCTCCCAAAAATACACAAAGAAGGCATACCTCTCAGACCCATAGTCAGCTCCAGAGGAGCACCACTACAAAACCTAGCTAAACACCTAGCAAAAGAGCTACAGCCCCATGCTGAAACAGCAGCTTCTCATGTAAAAACTCATACCACTTCTTGGAAATGATCAAAGATCTACACGTGGAGCAAGAAGATCTGCTTGTAAGTTTTGACGTGGTTTCACTATTCACTCAAGTCCCAATAAAAGAGACCCTTGAAATCATCAAAAATAAATACCAACCAGCTAAACACCTCATGGAACTAACAGAACACTGCTTAACCAACACATATTTCATATACAAAGGACAAAGATACAAACAAATAGAAGGAGCTCCCATGGGATCACCACTGTCACCTGTCATTGCAAACCTGTTCATGGAAGAATTGAATCCAGAGCCCTGGCCAATGCCATCCTCAAACCCAAACTATGGTTAAGATACATCGATGACACATTCGTGATTTGGCCCCATGGACAAGAAAACCTAAACAATTTCCTAACACACCTAAACAGCGCACACCCCAAAATCAAGTTCACCATGGAAACAGAAACAAACAAACAACTACCATTCCTAGATGTACTAATCTACAAAAAAACAGATGGCACACTAGGACACACCATATACCAGAAGAAAACCCACACCAACCGCTACCTCAACGCCCAATCCCACCACCACCCAGCACAGATAAACTCCGTGGCTAAAACACTAATTACCAGAACCAAACGCCTGGCAGACAAGACACACATTAAGACTGAACTATGCACCCTGACTAAAGTACTGACAGCCAACGGCTTCAACAAAAGCAAAATCACCAGCTTGATCCACAAAAACACACTGAAACATAATAGAGACCCAGAAGATGAACAGACCTATGGAACAGCTGTCCTGCCCTACATAAGAGGTACTACAGACAAAATTAGTAAGGTACTACACAGACATCACATCAGGACTGCCTTCAAAACAGACAGAAAAATAGCAGCCATCCTTAGCAACCCCAAAGATAAAATTGACCTGGAAAACCAAGGCATATACGAAGTCCCCTGTGCATCATGCCCGGCCACATACATTGGACAGACCAATAGAAGAATAAGCACCCGCCTGGATGAACACAAAAATGCAGTCAAAAAGCTGGAACACACTTCCTCACTAGTCCAACACATGGAAGCCACAGGTCATAGCATCAACTTCAATGGCACCAAAACCCTGGCCACTATAGAAAACCCTAATCACAGAATCATCAGAGAAGCCATAGAGATTGAAAAAGACCAGAAAGCATGAATAGAAGAGATGATTCCACCAGGCTGTCAATCATTTGGAAGCCTGCACTCACAAACAAAAATCTCCACACCACAAGCCAGGCAAACACCTGGGCACAAACAGATCCCCCTGATACCTCCAGCTCAAACACATCCCAACCAGGCACCCAGATGAAACCCAGCTTCCTAACTAATGATAGCCGTCCATTTACCCGAAGCCAAGCTGCACTAAAGACCTCCATTAAAGCAACACAATGCTGCCAGCCAATCAAGATACAAAAAGAGCCAAAAACAGACAGAAGATATTAGAGACACCAATCAAGCAGAACACAGCAAACTCCGAGACCAATAAACACAGACCAAGACTCCCAACCAATCAGGATGAAGAAAAAACCATTCTGGCACAGCAATAGGCTGCCCCAAATTCAAATCTGAAACCACTGTAAAAGTCTGACTCACAGACGGACACAATACAGAAGCCTGATGATGGCAGATGAGATTCTGCTGAAACGTTGCTACAACTTTAAAAGAACTACAATGACGTGGGAAAATACCCGAACCAAGCCGAACACCATACATGTAATAAATTTTAAACTTAAGAAAACATATATATATATATATATATTTGTTTTCTGAGGTTCTAAGGGTATTTGTATGTGGATCTTTGGTTATTCGGGTTTTCTCCGCGTAAGATTCAAAGTATCTAGGCAACGTTTCGATGAAGTCTCATTCATCATCTTCAGGCTTGCTTCTTCGGCTCTGTGCTTCTCAGAGTGATGTGAGCTTTCAGCTGCTTCTTCCTTCTAACTGCCAGTGGGGTGTGACTTGACTGGGTGGGGGCTTGGCTGCGTTCGATTGGGTGGGGGTGTGTTCTCATTGGTTGGAGGCTTGGCTGTGTTCTGATTGGTTGGGGGCTGGCCGTGTTCTGATTGGCTGGAGGCGTGCTCTGTTCAGGTGGGGGCTTGGCCGTGCTCAGGCTAGTCCCAGCTGCTGGGGATTTGAGCTGGTGAGCTGGGATCTTGCTGTTTGGCTTTGAGTTCGTGGTCGTGCCACATCTTCATGGTGGGGGTCAGTTCGCTTCATGTATGGCTCAGATGGGTTTGAAGTGGGTAGTGATGCAGCTGCAGTGCGGCTTCTGGTCTGTGGTCGTGTCTCATCTTCTGTGTGGGTGTGAGTCTGATTTTTACGTGGAAGTGTGGTGGTGGCATCTTGTGTGGCCCTCGTGGGTGTGGGTCTGGTGTCATTCATCATGTTGGGTACTCGTCTGTTCATGAGGGCGGGTTTCCAAATGGCTGGTAAGCGGGAGGTGTCATCTCTTTTATTCATGCTGTGTGGGCGTTTTTCTATCTCTATGGCTTCTCTGATTATTCTGCTGCTGAAGTGTTCAGTTTTGGCGATAGTTCTGGTATTTTTAAAATCAATCTCATGTCCTGTGGCTTTGAGGTGAAGAACACCGCCAGCCCCCCAACCAATCAGAACACAGCCAAGCCTCCAACCAATGAGAACACACCCCCACCCAATCGGAATGCAGCCAAGCCCCCACCCAGTCAAGTCACACCCCCACTGGCAGTTAGAAGGAAGAAGCAGCTGAAAGCTCACATCACTCTGAGAAGCACAGAGCCGAAGAAGCAAGCCTGAAGATGATGAATGAGACTTCATCGAAACGTTGCCTAGATACTTTGAATCTTATGCGGGAGAAAACCCGAATAACCAAAGATCCACACACACACACATATATATATATTTCTAGAGCTTGTGTTTCAAAGTGTTCCATGTAGAGGTTAGCGATGACAGGTGAGAGGGGTGATCCCATGGGTGCTCCTTCTATTTGTTTGTATTTTTGTCCGTTGTAGGTGAAGTATGTATTGGATAGACAGTGGTTGGTCAGATCTAGGATGTGCTGGGGAGGGTTGTATTTGTTTTGGATGGCTGTCAAGGCTTCTTTTACTGGCACTTGGGTGAAGAGGGATATGACATCGAAGCTCACTAGTAGTTCGCTGGGTTGTAAGATTTGTTTCTTTATGATCTCGATGAACTGGAATGAGTTTCTTACATGTGAGTTGATGGATTCTGCATAGGGCTGTAGTTGTTTGGTGAGAAATTTGGCTAGGTTTTGTAGAGGTGAGCCTATGGAGCTGACTATTGGTCTAAGTGGAGTTCCTTCTTTGTGTATCTTGGGGAGACCATAAAGCTTGGGGCATCTGGATGATTTCTCTCTGGGTATGATTCTTTGCTGGATTTCTTCACTGATGGGGGAGGCTTTTATTTTGGATCTGGTGGTTTTTTCTAGGTAGGTGGTGGGGTCTGTCTTTAGGGGTTTGTATGTGGGGTCTAGGAGTAGGTTGGTTAACTTGGTTTGGTAGTCAGATGTGTTCATAACCACTGTCGCGTTGCCCTTGTCTGCTGGTAGGATTATTATGCTGGTGTCTTCTTTCAGGTTACGTAGTGCAGTTTGTTCTTCTTTGGATAAATTGCTTTTGGGTGGTTTGCTAGTGCAGAGGATGTTGGTGATTTCGAGTCTGATTCTATTAGCCTCATCAGGGTTGGTTTTGGTCAGGCTGGTTTCAACTCCGCATATGATGGTTTCTGTGGGGATGTGTTTGGGAGCGACAGCAAAGTTGAATCCTTTTGAAAGGACCTTGGTTTCGGCTTCGGTGAGGATCTTGTCTGAGATGTTGTGCACTGTTTGTTTCATGTGTGGCTGTGAGGGGGGAGGAGTTGGTTTCTGGCGTTGTTGTAGTTTTCTGAGTTTGTTGGTGTGTGTGTCTGTCTTGAGGGTGGTCTGTGTTTCGGCTCTCCAGACAGCGAGTTGTTTGGATTTGTCCCAAAGTAAGGGGTGAATCTTGTTGCTGAGTCTGAAGTGAAGTGTGAGGAGATCTTTGTTGATTTGGTCTAGGAGAAATCTTTTTGTGTGAAGTTCATTTCTAATTAGGGCCAATTCTGTTCTTTTTAGGATGCGTTTGGTGGCTGCTGTGTTGGTGTGGAATTTCAATTGGAAGCTTGTGGGAATTAAATTTTGATCTCGGCAGTTGCATAGGAATGTGAGGTCACATAAAATGGAAGCTCTTTGGACTTCAAGTTTTTCATAAGTCCTGGTCAGATGGTGGGTTTCCTCCCCGTAGAGGTGCAATATTTGTTTTCTGAGGTTCTCGCGGGTATTTGTATGTGGATCTTTGGTTATTCGGGTTCTCTCCCGCGTAAGATTCAAAGTATCTAGGCAACGTTTCGGCGAGGTCCCACTCGCCATCTTCAGGCTGGTGCTTTCGGCTTAGTGCCAGTGCAAGCAGTGTGTGACCGGAGCTGCCATCTCTCTATATATACAAGTGGTGGGGGATGGTGTGCTGGGCTGGTTGGCTGTGCTGCAGCCTCTTGATTGGTTGATGGAGTTGATGTTGGTATAATGGGCTGTGTAATGGCCTTTTGTTGTAGAGATATCCTGGATCTTGTGCTGTCATCTCCTGGGTCGTTAGCCTCTTGTGTTTTAACGGCTTGGGTAATGGGTTGTGTGATGGGCTTGTGAGTTCTTTTGTTGTGGTATCCTGGGTCTTGCGTTGTAATCTCCTGGGTCGTTTGTGTTTTGATCTCTTTTCGATTAGCCTCCTGTGTAGTAACAGCTTGGGTAATGGGTTGTGTGATGACCTTGTGAGATTTATTGCTGTGGTATCCTTGGTCTTGTGCTGTGATATCCTGGGTCATTTGCTGTGTTGTGACTTCTTGAGTTCTTGAGGTGTAATTTCTTGAGTTTTCTGATGTGATGTCCTGAGCGGGTGGCTGTGATGTAGCATTTTGGGTTTTTAATATGGCTTTGAGCTTGGGGTTTGGGTCTGTGTTCGTTTGGCTTCGAGTTCGTGGTCGTGCCACATCTTCATGGTGGGGGTCAGTTCGCTTCATGTATGGTTCAGAGGAGTTTGAAGTGGGTAGTGATGCAGCTGCAGTGCGGCTTCTGGTCTGTGGTCGTGTCTCATCTTCTGTGTGGGTGTGAGTCTGATTTTTACGTGGAAGTGTGGTGGTGGCATCTTGTGTGGTCCTCATGGGTGTGGGTCTGGTGTCATTTATCATGTTGGGTACTCGTCTGTTCATGTGGGCGGGTTTCCAAATGGCTGGTAAGCGGGAGGTGTCATCTCTTTTATTCATGCTGTGTGGGCGTTTTTCTATCTCTATGGCTTCTCTGATTATTCTGCTGCTGTGGTGTTCAGTTTTGGCGATAGTTCTGGTATTTTTAAGGTCAATCTCATGTCCTGTGGCTTTGAGGTGTTGGACCAGGGAAGAGGTTGGTTCTTCTTTTTTGATTGAGTTCTTATGTTCTTCAACGCGTGCACTTATTCTTCTGTTAGTTTGTCCAATGTATGTGGTGAGGCAGGCAGTGCAGGGGATTTCATATACTCCTTGGTTTTCTAACTCGATTTTGTCTTTAGGGTTTCTTAGGATGGTGGATATTTTTCTGTTTGTGCAGAATGCTGTTTTAATGTTGTGTTTTTGGAGGATCTTGCTGATTTTGTCTGTAGTGCCTTTTATATATGGGAGGAGGGCTTTGCCGTTCTCTTGTTCTCTGTCTTGGATTTTGGTTGGGGTTTCTTTTTGGATTAGGTGGGTGATCTTCTTTCTTTGAAATCCATTGGCTGTTAGTACGTTGGTGAGAGTGTTTACTTCGGTTTTTAGGTGTTGTTCATCAGCTAAGCATTTTGTTCTGGAGATGAGTGTCTCAGCTACGGAATTGATCTGTGCTGGGTGGTGGTGTCACCTCTACAAAACCTAGCCAAATTTCTCGCCAAACAATTACAGCCCTATGCAGAATCCATCAACTCACATGTAAGAAACTCATTCCAGTTCATCGAGATCATAAAGAAACAAAACTTACAACCCAGTGACCTACTAGTTAGCTTCGATGTCATATCCCTCTTCACCCAAGTGCCAATAAAAGAAGCCTTGACAGCCATCCAAAACAAATACAACCCCCCCAAGCACATCCTAGATCTGACCAACCACTGTCTATCCAATACATACTTCACCTACAATGGACAAAAATACAAACAAATAGAAGGAGCACCCATGGGATCACCCCTCTCACCTGTTATCGCAAACCTCTACATGGAACACTTTGAAACACAAGCTCTAGAAAAATATGATCACAAACCCAAACTCTGGCTCAGATACGTAGATGACACCTTCATAATCTGGCCACACGGGAAAGAAAAACTGAACAACTTCCTCACACACCTCAACAGCCTACACCCCAAAATACAATTCACCATGGAAACAGAAGCTAACAATCAACTTCCCTTCCTAGATGTCTTGGTATACAAAAAACCGAATGGCTCCCTAGGACACACCATCTACCAAAAGAAAACACATACTAACCGCTATCTACACGCACTCTCACACCACCACCCAGCACAGATCAATTCCGTAGCTGAGACACTCAACTCGAAGCCAAACGAACACAGACCCAAACCCCAAACTCAAAGCCATATTAAAAACCCAAAATGCTACATCACAGCCACCCGCTCAGGACATCACATCAGAAAACTCAAGAAATTACACCTCAAGAACTCAAGAAGTCACAACACAGCAAATGACCCAGGATATCACAGCACAAGACCAAGGATACCACAGCAATAAATCTCACAAGGTCATCACACAACCCATTACCCAAGCCGTTAAAACACAAGAGGCTAACGACCCAGGAGATGACAGCACAAGATCCAGGATATCTCTACAACAAAAGGCCATTACACAGCCCATTATACCAACATCAACTCCATCAACCAATCAAGAGGCTGCAGCACAGCCAACCAGCCCAGCACACCATCCCCCACCACTTGTATATATAGAGAGATGGCAGCTCCGGTCACACACTGCTTGCACTGGCACTAAGCCGAAAGCACCAGCCTGAAGATGGCGAGTGGGACCTCGCCGAACGTTGCCTAGATACTTTGAATCTTACGCGGAGAGAACCCGAATAACCAAAGATCCACATACAAATACCGCATGAGAACCTCAGAAAACATATATATATATATATATATATATATATATATATATATATATATATATATATATATATATATATATATATATATATATATATATATATATATATATATGTGTGTGTATGTATGTATGTATGTATGTATGTATGTATGTATGTATGTAGGTCTAGGTGTGTTCGGGTCTTTTCCCATGTAAGATTAAGAGTATCTTTGTATGTTGATTGGCTGGCAGCATTGTGTTACTTTATTGGAGGTCTTTAGTGCAGCTTGGCTTCGGGTAAATGGACGGCTATCATTAGTTAGTTATTGGTCTGTCCAATATCCCCTGTGCATCATGCCCGGCCACATACATTGGACAGACCAATAGAAGAATAAGCACCTGCCTGGATTAACACAAAAATGCAGTCAAAAAGCTGGAACACACTTCCTCACTAGTCCAACACATGAAAGCCACAGGTCATAGCATCAACTTCAATGGCACCAAAACCCTAGCCACTATAGAAAATTCCAGCCACAGAATCATCAGAGAAGCCATAGAGATTGAAAAAAGACCAGAAAGCATGAACAGAAGAGATGATTCCACCAGGCTGTCAATCATTTCGAAGCCTGCACTCACAAACAAAAAAATCTCCACACCACAAGCCAGGCAAACACCTGGGCACAAACAGATCCCTCCTGATACCTCCAGCTCAAACACATCCCAACCAGGCACCCAGATGAAACCCAGCTTCCTAACTAATGATAGCCGTCCATTTACCCGAAGCCAAGCTGCACTAAAGACCTCCAATAAAGTAACACAATGCTGCCAGCCAATCAAGATACAAAGCGAGCCAATAAACAGACAGAAGATATTAGAGACACCAATCAAGCAGAACACAGCAAACTCCGAGACCAATAAACACAGACCAAGACTCCCAACCAATCAGGATGAAGAAAAAACCATTCTGGCACAGCAATAGGCTGCCCCAAATTTAAATCTGAAACCACTGTAAAAGTCTGACTCACAGACGGACACAATACAGAAGCCTGATGATGGCAGATGAGATTCTGCTGAAACGTTGCTACAACTTTAAAAGCACAACTATAATGACGTGGGAAAATACCCGACCAAAGCTGAAGGCCATACATACATACATACATACATACATACATACATACATACATACATACATACATATATATATGTTTTCGTAGATGTGGGACCTCGCCGAAACGTCACCAAGATACTCTTAATCTTACATGGGAAAAGACCCGAACACACCTAGATATATATTCTGAGGTTTTCGCGGGTATTTGTATGTGGATCTTTGGTTATTCAGGTTTTCTCCCGCGTAAAATTGGAAGTGTCTCGGCAATGTTTCAATGAAGTCTCATTCATCATCTTCAGGCTTGTGTCTTCGGCTGTACGTTGCTACAACTTTAAAAGCACAACTACAATGACGTGGGAAAATACCCGAACAAAGCTGAATGCCATACATGTAAGTACCCACGAAAACTTAAGAAAACATATACATATATACATATATACATATATACATATATACATATATACATATATACATATACATATACATATACATACACACACATACACACACACACACACACACACACACACACACACACACACACATATATATATATATATATATATATATATATATATATATATATATATATATATAAAATACAAATAAAGTAGTCAATATAAGTTTGTTTCATTTTTGTTTTGAAATTAATGTACTGATTTTAATACAACTGTCTGTTAATTAGACAAGGGATTAAAATATTTCAGAAGTAAAATATTCACAAATTCAAGGCAATCAAGATATCTACATCTCTTCAACAAGCCAAACTATGAAGTTTTCAACCTTGATTGTCCATATTCAGGAGAAAAAGCCAAGGATGGAATTGAACTGATAAGAGTATGCAGATTGGGTATATGCATATACCCAACAACGCCTGAAAATACCATTTTGTCTGTAGTCTCAGTGCATGCCAAGAGGGGGAGCTTCAGCCCTCAAATCTGAGAATTTCACAAGGGGAACAGCCCCACCAATACTACTGTTGTGAATAGTTGATAAAGTAGGAAAGTGGAGGTGTAATCAGCTACCCAACCTCAGCCAAAACCAAACTTAAAAAAATTAGTTACATTTCAGGAAGAGATATCCAAAGAATCATATCAGAGCTTCACAGGACAAGATTTTCCCATTTCATGCATGTGTTCAGCATCACAATGCACTTAGAAAAGGGACTGTAATGTGGTTCTATTTTTATGTTGCTATTTTTGCCATTTTCCTCCTTTTATTCCTTCCTTGTGGATGTTGCTACATTAAAAAAAACAAACCATGATACTATTCATGTGAGCTCACACAATTTCATATTTTCTTAATCCTGGCTTCATCCCTTGTTTTCACCTGAATCCCCAACTAGCTGAGTCTGTTAGATGAACAAGACCATATGCTTAAACTATGGATCTATGTTGACCAAAAAGGAAAAACAGAAATGGCATGAAGGAAAAAGAAAACTAACACCCTCCCCGAAACCCTTCACAAATCTATATATCGGTTATAACTTCTAAACAGGATCTGAGTGTTGAATCTCAAGGTATACATAAGTGATGACAAAGATATCAGAGGTGGTATTATTATTATTATTATTATTAGTAGTAGTAGTAGTATTAGTAGTAGTAGTAGTAGTAGTAGTAGTAGTAGTAGTAGTAATTTCAGCAAGTATAAAATTCAGCAACCTGGCTGGTGAATAGAGCTGCTTAATTGATGGTTTTAATAACTTTCATTTGAATTTCTACTATAAACTGGAAATAAACATCACTAATGAGAATCCATTGGAGTTGAGCAGTTTATTCTAATAAATGAATAAGTTATAATAAAATGAATAGACAATATACTTTGGCAGTCTCAGCATCAACAACCTCAGTTTCTCTGGTAGACATGTATTTCAAAATAATTTGAAAGCTACAGTTTAGGAGATGATGAACATGTATCTTTTTAACATAGGTTTTTAGAATGTTAGGCCTTTAGGTTGCAGAGCTGTGGTTCAAAAATAATCGTTATGCTATTTATTTATTTAGCTGATTTATATTGCTACCCTACTACCTAAAGAAATCTGGGTGGTGAGAAATGAGTGAGTTGTAGACTGAAAAATTTATAAACTAAATAAGAGTCTGATATTTTGATTAAAAACCAGAGCTATTACAGTCCGCATGCATCAGTATTGTGCAGCTATATACTATCTTGTAGATAACAAATGTTAAATATGAAATATCAGATTAAACTATTTTTAGTTCAACAGTACTTTTATTATGTTACAAATTTTGTGCAGTTTATAGGTATATTTTGAAAGGGAGTGTAATACTTGATTGTCTAGGCTTGAACTATGCCTTGAAGGCTCCAAACGTTCTTCTTTCAATATTATTTTTAATAACTGAGACCTACTTCATGTGTATTTGAAGTCTCCATATTATCTTGACTCAGTGCAAAAAAAAAAAATGGGTTTATCATGGTAGTGTTCCAGATTTTAATTAATTAGTAAAATGAAAAGAATGAAACATGAAATAGGTTGGTCTTACAAGGACAATAACATACAAGCATTTTACTATTAAATAATAACATTCAATAATGCATTAGACATGAATGAAGAAAGTAAAGTCAGCCAGTATATTACCTGAAAAACTAGAGAGGTCAAAGCTGAATTAGCAAGAAGAATATTTAATCAATTTTCCCCAGACATCTGGTCCTGTTGCCTATGATTCCCTCCACCTCTTTTCTGGGCAATTATCCATCGGTTAGCACAGATTTGTATTTTTAATTGGCCTGGCCCACACCTGGCACATCCAGGTTCCCTGTCTCAGAAGCACAGAGATTGAAAATTAGTATCTAGAGGGAGGAGGAACTTAATTTTAAAGCACTCTGGGATGGACCTGCTTAAAAATCATTAATATGGAAAGGCAAGAATAATATGCACGATGAGAAAGAGAACTAAAACTAAGAGATTATTACAGCAAATCTGTTTTCCAAAACAGAAAGATACCTCTCTGATGATTGCCAATGTCAATGAAGATTTAGCCTCACTGGCTTTGGCATGGGATGGATTCTGCCTCATGTCTCTCTGTGTGATTGATTAAAGAGAGAGAGAGAAAGAGAGAGGAGGTGAGAGAGAAGCTATTTTTCCCTAAGGAAGCTGTAGTGAGGTTTGTGAGAGAAAAATAGTGAACAGGTGTATAAACCACCTAGAGGGTAGCACCTCTCAGCTGGTTGACAAGCCAACTGGATGGAATTGTCAGCTCCTCAGCAGGTGTGTAGATAAACTGCAGGTCATCATCACTTGTTTTTGACCTTGTCTACTTCTCAGACTTGAGTTTAACATGGAAGTTCAGCACTCTGCAAAATGCTAAATATAATGGAAGTGAATGTATAGCTGGACTTAAAGAACAAAAATCCTCTTCAGGAACTCAAAGATTAGTACATTTTATACTGTAATCTATCATCAAGAATGCAATCCATAAAAAAATCATGACTTTGTTGTTTTTGTTGCAACAGACAACCATGCTCCACCCTCAAGAAAGACCTGTTAGTATTTCTTTGACTCTTTAGAAGAAAAATTATACCAACAAAACTAGAGAAAATATTGGATTCTTAAGTATCTACATCAGATTGTAGGAAGTATGTTCCTTGGAACTACAGTGACTTCAGAACTTTATAACTCCTTTAGCTTATATCCACCAGTCTCTTCATCATATTTCCCAATAATGGATTGATCTTTCTGAATCTTTTTTTTTACTTCTAAATCCATCCCTGCATCCATATTGGTTCTCCAGCAGTCTGATATAGTAGTTTGATATGAATTGCTACATGCAGTTAGGAAAAACAAACTGTAAAAGTTTTTGGATTAAGACACAAAGAATGCCTTCAGAGGATTGGAATCCCTCAAAAAATGTCTGAGGCCCTACATACATTTTCTAAAAAATGTGACATATATGAGAAATCAGAATGTTTTTTTTCTTAAAAACATGTGAAAAATTGTCAAAGCTAAAAGCAAAGAATCTCACAACAGTTAACTTGTATATTAATTGGCAGAAACAGCAGGACGTATTATATAAAGCATGTTTGTGTGGGATCCAGAGGTCTAGTCTTCTGAACTTTTAGATTTGTATTGGAGCCCATTCACAGGGGACTTCTCTCAACTAGAATATGTGCTTTGGAGTTTTTCTGCATAGTATTTATGTGGTGGCTGATCATGTGTGGCTTTTTATTTGCTGATTGGGGTATTGATGTCTGTTTACTAAGTTGTTTACCTTTTTTTTTCATATAACTCTTCAAAAGAAATTACTCAGGTTCAGATTACTACCCTTCCACTCCTTAACATGCTGATAAAATACTTCAAAGTATTTCAAAGAAGGCAGAAATTTGGAGCTTTTGAAAAAGCATTTGGAAGGAGGGAGTAGTAAATACTTATATAAAATAAGCTATATTCATATGGGAATTCACAAAGTGAATTAGTGATATGCTTTGTTTTACTAGAAGTATGTTTCATTTTATGGCACAGCTCGGTTTGAAAGTTTGGTCTCTGGAGAATATATTTTAACATAGGTATTTTTCTTTGGCTGAGAATTTTATTGTGAAATGAAGTAATGGCACAACACATGAAAAATACCTTGACTTTTACCCCCCCTATTTTTATCTTATAACTTTGAATTTCTGCCAAAGCTGGATTTATTTTTCTGCCAGTATACTTTTAGTGCTTCAGAATTGCCCTCATTGTGTCAAATGTGTATTTTCACTGCACTAACTTCATATACTCTCTTGACTATAAAGAAAGTTCAACTTTTTTTATCTTTTCATTTTTTTTCTATTCTGCTTTTTCACCTACTGTAGCTTCTGGCGGTTGGAAATATAACTTTTAAACAGAAAGGATAAAAAACATATTTAAATGTGTTTTAAAGAAGCATGTACTATATATTCAGAGAGTTAATAGAGATAATCCTTCTGAAAGTTATATGTAATTATTTTATTTTATGCAGAATACCAGCTAACTTGCAATATCCTCTACAGTAGCCAACTAGCTGCTGCTCTTCCTCTTCCTTAAATTTGTATGTTGCTTGACTCCAAATAAATCTAGGGGGCTCACAAATAAAAACATTTTTTTAAAAAATACAATAAGACTCAAAAGAATTAAAGATGGCAAAGATGACAAAAAATAGATTGGAACAAAAGAGGAAATAAAACCATGCAATCAAAGAAGTTTGACTCACTGTCATCAAAGGTTTGGGACAAGACCTTCAAGCACCTTCAAAACACCAGCAAGTTGGAGACTATCTGGATCTCAGAGCAATGAGATTCCAAAGGATAGGTGCTACTACAGAAAATATGTGGTTCTGACTAGGTAATTGTTTGTTTGTTTGTTTGACTGATTGATTTTATATATATATATATATATATATATATATATATATATATATATATATATATATATATATATATGTGTGTGTGTGTGTGTGTGTGTGTGTGTGTGTGTGTGTGTGTGTGTATGTGTATGTGTGTATGTGTGTATGTGTGTATGTGTGTATGTGTGTATGTATGTATGTATGTATGTATGTATATATACACCTCCCATCTCACCAAAAGAGTTACCATTGTTTAATCTAAAGGACCTGGAGTGCAGCTACCCTATCAGATCTCATTAGCTAGGCACAATATTATCCATATTCCTGTAGCTCAATTTAAATCAATTCTTAGTAACCCATTTATGCATTCTGTGGAGATTCTCAACAATCCAGGTCTTGTTGTCCCCAAAGTACTTTTCCAAAAGGCAACTGGAGCTTCTTGTTTTTTTTTTTCCCTTGAAGATGTTTCACTTCTAATCTAAGAAGTTTCTTGGATGCCAAGCAAAATGTTTTCAAAGAATAAACCAATAAAATCCATTTACCTTTTGGAAAAGCACATTTGGAACTATTTATGCATTGAATTAATGGATAAGACCATTGTAGTTTCTATCACCTACTTCACTTAGATTAGAGGGAGGAGAAGGCATGATGAGAAACAAACTGGTGGGGCATGTGCTGGAACTTTAGATCAAGGATTCCCAACCCTCAGTCCATGAACTAGTAACAGTCCGTGGCATGCCGGCAACTGGACCATGCAAAAAAAAGCAAAGACCCATACATGGGATGTAGGAAGAATGCAAAACCATGCCTCCTCCATCCATGGGAAAACCTTTCTCCATGGAACCAGTCCCTGGTGCCCAAAAGGTTGGGGGCCACAGCTTTAGATGATAGGAATACGTACAGCAGATGTTGCAAGCCCACTTCATTGTTATCTCACCAGCAGAGAAGCAAGCTGCTTAAGCCACCATTCTTTATTCACTTTGTAAACTGCTCTGAAGGTCCAACAATATTTAAGCCTATTCTTTCGCATCTCTTGAGTCATAGACCAAGGAAAGGGGTGATATATTCCCTGTACATATCTCCTAATAACAAAATAGCATACATTGCAAGGATCTGTGTCTATCTTTCCTAAGGGTGATTCCTTTGCTTCCACCTAAGTTTTCTTATTTTATTCACTGAACCACTGTCTACCAGACACCACTGATTCAGACTTATTGTTGAGAGTGGTGTATATATCAAGGAGAAGAATTAGAAAATATGAGCTTAACAAAATTATAGGAAGTATACAGGAGAACAATCAGCTATCAGGAAGCCAGGTTTATTAATGCCTGCAAATTAGGGGCTGCCAGTATTCATTGTCAGGATCTGAGCAATCAAGATGTGATTTCTATATTTCTGTCTTGCAGCTCGATTGTTTGAGGTGGCTTTTATTCTTAATTAATCATAGTGAAAACACAATTTTCAATAAGCTAGCAGCAACATCAATACCAGCTGAATTTGCAATATGAGTACTGTGCACACAAATTAACTAATTCTGTTGTAATATATTCATTTTTCTTTTCAATTATTATTTTTTGTATATTTACTTGATGCTAAAATCATGACCTGAATCCAGAATATAGTATTTTGTCTTGTCTGATAAAAAGGAATAGGGTCACATAAGCATGGGAGGGGGAGTCCCTCTCCCTGGAATGCATTTTTTTTTTTTTTTTTTTTGTTCAACATCTTTCTTTAGAGTTGCCCTATAAAGTCATCTATAAGGAAAATGATTGCTGGTCAGGATATTTCTCAACCATTAAAAAAATCATAAGATGACTGGCAAATAAATACATACATACATACATACATACATACATACATACATACTTACATATATACATACATACAGTAAATGCATACATAAGATTTCTGAAAAATGCTAATAGAACTAGTTGAAATGTGAAAGAGAAATAAGAAATAAGAAAGAAAGAATGAAAAACATAGGGTTATTTAATTATGATTCATCATCCCAATTAAAAGTAAATTCCATTTAGGTATCTAGAACTTTAGATAGTCTTACAAGCTAAGACAACACTCCATGAATTCTGGTCAGTATAATCACATAGTCAGTTCAGGAAATGCTGCATAGTAAAGTTCCATGTAAAGTGATTGTATAATGTATTTTTTTGCTGTGAAAAGTAAGAAGAAATATGTTTTATCCTTTTAGAAATAAAAAATCATTTATAATAAACAGAAAGATCAATATATTAAACCACTTAGACAAATGGCCTATTTGGGATCTATGCATTGGAACAACCTATTTTAGGTGTGGCCAGAGCCCAACTCTTATTATAATATGGCTTCAACCTGAATTTAACCATATAATTGAACTGCAGATATAGATCTGATTACAATAAATTGTAGGGGTGATACAGAAATCATGGCATAAGACATCAAGAAGTGAATATACATGTTTGCATAAAAATTCAGGACCTTTTTCCTCCAGAAGCTACTTATTTAGTTTAAAAGAGAAATTGTAGAGGACCATATAAAACATATTTAAAAAGATGAAAATTACCAGCCATTGTCTGCAATTTTGAATAGCTACTTAA
The DNA here is from genome assembly GCF_049901735.1 of Notechis scutatus. Taxonomy (NCBI): domain Eukaryota; kingdom Metazoa; phylum Chordata; class Lepidosauria; order Squamata; family Elapidae; genus Notechis; species Notechis scutatus. Next base: position 100,343,137 of record NC_142011.1, on the reverse strand, counting down.
CAGCTTCAAAATTGTATGTATGTATGTATCGATGAGTAAATAGAGTAAATATATCTACAATATAATTTTATATAAGCAATAGCATGAAAAATGTTTTTAGATTAACATTCGATACAGATTTGATAACATTAGAAACAGATTTGATAAATTTAAGACTTTTTGTTAATATGAGTCAATTATCACGTCTTCTTAGTCTTGAGTACTCAAGAGGAATTTTTGGTGATGTTTAAAGAGGAACAATTCAATCTTGCACAAATATTGGACTTAAATATTGACTATCCAAATGCAAATTAACCAGTAGGTTTTTTTTTAGGGGGAGGTAGGTCTTGTGTCACCTTTCTAAGCGAATACTTCAAAAGACAGAATGCATTGAACAATGTTTTTGGATTTATATTGCCATCAGACATATTAAGCTATCAATATAATAAAACTAAATGAAGCCCATTATCTTTTGACATGATGTGCAGCTCCATCTGGAGTGTGTGCAAATAAAATAATTGCAAATGACATTGAAAAGCCCACTCAAAAATTCTAGAAACCCATCTGAAAAGAATAAAGGTTTTGTTTTACTGCAATTTTTTTTCTTCAGTAGCATTCTTATTGTATATCTGCTGGCTTTGTAGGCAACAATTACAACTGTCAAATGGTTTATAGAACTATGCCCAATGACAAGTTCTGAAAACCGATTTCAATTTATCAATAAATAACTTACTACACGAGAACTGTGTCTCCTAGTGGACTGTCCCAATGAATGCAACTTTAAGGATTGAATCTGAGAATATAGCCAGATGGATGTGTAAAAATAAAATCTTCCAGATTGTGAGCTGGCAAGATGATACTGGACTAAACTGTGCAGTCCACATTGTTGATCCCTTTTCTTTTTCAGTAACAGTCTGGTGAATGCTGTTGTCCATACAGTTTTAATGCAGGACAAATTAAATAAGGTGATTATTGAATCTCCTTAGTCCTTGTTCTCCTTCTCCTGAGAGTCACCTGCTGAAAGGGAATCAACAAATAATCATTATCTTTAACATGTACTGGGGCTCTGATAGGGTGGATGCTCAGAATGGCTGATTTACACACTTCTGAAATAGCCCAGATAATGGTTTAAAGGCACAGATGTTTTCTGGGTCTATTAATTATTAACTGGACTGTTTTAGAACATGTGCTCTCCTAAAGAATTGCTAAATCTATATCTAAGAAGTTCCTGGATGACAGGTCCCAAGCATGAAAGAAAGATACGATACAAAGTGAAATGGAGCATAAACTCCACCCTTGATTAATGCTACAACACAATGGCAGTGCTAGTAGCTTGTAGCATGTAGTAGCCAAAACCCCATCTCTAACCACTAAAGTAATAAAAGAGTAAAAATTTCATGCCTTTGTCACCAGAAGCAGAGGAGAATAGGTAATGCATTCATTAATCTCAGAAAGAGCGAAAGCTAGCTGGTAGAATCTTTATGACCTCTGATTTTGTCAGTTTCAATAGCAGGCTGTTTCTCAGCCTTGGCCACTGAAAGAACTTCAACTCGCAGAATGCCATGCATCTTCAAGTAGCCAAGGTTGAGAAACACTCTATTACAATAATGACAATGGTTACTCTGTCCATGATACAGAAAAGACCTAGAATTCCCAGCAAGCTCTCCAAAGTATTTCAAAATACCCTCTTGTGAGGACTGATGTCTGCTTCCTGAGACATTCCATTGTTTTTCGATAGGAATCCAACTAGAACAGCCTAGGTTTATAGAAGCAGTCAAAATCATAGATTCCTGCTTATTATTATGAATACCTACATCATTATTATGATTGGAAAAAATATTGTTTCCTTCAATCATATATCCTACTGGAAGTATATAACAAAGACATGTATCCAAGTACCTTACCTATAACTGGTAGAAAGCAGGGAGTTTTTGGGCCAAATAAAATACATACAATGAATTCATACACATGGTGCAGGTGTATTGCTACCAGAAGTCACAACAAGGACCAACAACTCAGATGCCTTAAAGAATTGTTTAGAGAAATACACAGAAGGTAAGATGCTAGTTGTATTTCAGCAATTTCTGCTTCAGGATCAGCTGTGGGGGAAACAGAAACAAGAGGTTGCTGTTGCACTGAAATTCTGCTTGCAAACTTTCCATAAATATAGCCATTGCAGGAACAGATGCTGGAAGAAATAAGCGTTGTTTTCCCTCCCCCTCCTCTCACCTCTGTCTTTTTACCTTTATGATAGCAGTAATCTTTATAGCAATGTTGTTTAACAATTTAAGCTTATTTTCCTTACATTACACATAAGGTACTGAAACCAACACAGGGTGTCTATCTGAGACTGGAACCGTATAAAGCTCTATTGAACTCAATAGAGATTTCTCCTGAGCAACATGTTGAGGTTAGAATTCACATCATCTTGTGGGTACATTGCAGAGGTGACATTTGGACTAGGAATGATCAGCTCTAGAATCAGTCAACCTGCATGATATTATTAGTTCTGATGGAGTAAGATGTTGCACTAACCAGTAGCCATATAGTATATAAGTGAATTACAAAGTTTTGACTTGGGGCAATGTTCAGGTTCTGTGCAATTCTGAATACCCCTCCTGGGGAAAAATAGTATATTACTATAGTGCCCATATGGCATTTACTGTATTTTCCTAGGAAGTCTGGTTGGCACCTGTGGTCACTGATGCTGGTCTTTGGCTGGATCCAATCAAACTCTTGCATTCTTATGTTGCTGATTTTTTAAAAAAAAATTAGCACTGAATTTCATCAATTAATTCATCAATTAAAAAATGCCCTATATCTTCAAAGACATCTATCACCTTTTAATCAATGGATGTTACTTTGTATTAATGTAATGAAGTTGTTTCAAGTTAAAAGTTTTTATATTTTAGTGTTTTAATGATGCATTTTTTGTTATAACTTGTGAGCCACTGAGAGTCTTTTTATGTTTGCAGCAGGATTTAAATTCAATAATTAACTAAATATGTTATCTAAAACATGTTGTCCTAATTAAAGGAATAAATGTTTCAGGGAGGATTACTTGCTTTTTATGTATGGCAACATTTGTAGGTCCTCCTGGACTCAGAGTTCACCCTTGATGAGCAGGTAATAGCTGTGGCTAAGAACCTTTGCACATCTTTGTCCTGTGTATGCAAGTACACCCCTTCCTGAATCTGGAAGCCCTTCTCACAATCACTCATATCTTAGTCAACCCCCAGCTGGATTATTACACACTCTACATGGGGCTGTCCTTGAAGACAAATGCCCCAGAAAGCACAGGTAACTATGGACACTTCTCACTATGCCCATGTGACACCACTATTCTGTGAGCTGCATTGGATCCCAATTGACTTCCAGAAGTAATTCAAGATTTTATTTAAGCCTTGTATGTCATAGGAGTATTTGAGAAACCACCTTTTCCCAAGGCCATCTATCCGCCACAAACACTCAGTTAGGGAGAGTGCACTTTAGATCCCATAAGTGAAACAATAACATTTTGGGGAACCAAGGAAAACTGTCTTATCAGTGGCATCCTTTATTTTATGCATTGACCTTAGTCTTGACATAGAGTTGGCTCAACTCTGTTGAGCTTTAGAAAGGCTGTCAAGATCTGGTTCTTTCCCAAACCTAGAATATGTTTACTTGAAGATGCTACTACTGTTATAACCTTATTGATTCATGATTGCTTGTTTGTGTATATAGTGCAGCTTCACATTCCATTTGTTGGCTTCTGTTGCTTTTATTTTTAAGCTCTCCATAATTACTTTTGTTGGGTTGGGTGACCATATACTGTAAGTATTATAAATAAATAGGCTCACAGACTTGTCTTCTATGAGCTGTACATGGAGTAAGCTGTACTATGTAATTGTCATAAACACATTATTTGGTTTTAACTGAAATGAACATAGGTTAACATACTATGAGTAATCTTACTCATGCTGGCCATGTTTAATATGAAAAATAAGGCATGTATCATAGGACTAGGCAGGCAACATGGGGCTGGAGGAGTGTGGGTGGAGTTAAATGCACCATCAGCTTATTTTATTTATTCGTTTATTTGATTTGTCAATCGCTTACAAGATAATAGGTATAAGTATAAACATGAGTAAGAATACAGGAAATAGCTTAGAGTCATTACATTTTCACAAGCAGTCCAAGTCCAGCCCCTCCTTGAATTCCAGAGATACTTATCTATTTCTGATTCAGATTTCATCTTTAGTTGACTAGATTCTTATATGTACGCTTGATCAATAAATCTTTCTGAACTACAACTTAATGCATAGTCCTTATCCTTTGTGCCTGACAGTTGAGCTTTTTTTAAAAAAAACTTCAAATTGCAGAGGTTGGATACTTGCCCATTTTAAAAGGCTTTATTAAGTATTTTGAAGGATGTCATTTATGAAAAGGGAATATCCCCCCCAGATATTGAAATGCTGACAGTATATGGTCTAGCTAAGGTATTGTTTGTGTTGAAAAAGATTTATTTATCCATCCATCTAACTATCCATCAGCTCATATCCTGCCTTTCCTCCAATAGACTAGGGATGGCATGCAGGGGATTTCTGATTTTATACCTACAAAACTCTGATGAGAGAAGCTGAAAGATAATAACCTGCCTATAGTAACTATATCTGTTTCACGGTTGAGTGGGGATATTGAAAGAAATCTCCCCTGCTGAAGTCCTGTACACAATGCCTGCTGGCACACTGGATTTCAGTGAACATCAATCAAAGCGCCAGCAACATGTGGGGAGTTTATCTAGCAACCAAGATTGCTCTGTAGGAGCAGGTATGTTCACTCACAGCATTGGTTATGAAAGTATCCAATCCCACATGTCATGTCAATCAGTGGCTGTGAACTGATGAATTGACAACAGAACAAAAAGACCGGGCTATCATTTCAAATAACAGGGATTTTGAATACAAGGTTAAAGATTGCTGAGGACTTCAACATCAGGAATAAAGTATACCTTTGAAAACTATTTTATCAGAGCAGGCTAAATTATTTTAAATCCTTCTTCTGATAATTTAGCAAAACGAGGCAGCGGAATTTGAGTTTTTTTCCCAAAGGACTTTGAAAGTTCTAAATAGCCATTTAGAATAAGACACTGAGAACAGATCACAATGAGATGAGGACTGCTGAAATGAGATTTTATTAACCTCTAGGGTAAAATATATATATTTTCTTACCTACAGAAAAGAATGAGAATGTGATCTCTGCTATCTCTACAAGATCCCTTTCCAGAAAGATTGGAGCAAGCTAAACACCACAAGCTGCGGCGGCAGCTGTGACAATGAGCATCTCCATGACTAAAATCAAAGGAAAGATCATAATCAAGAAAAACTGGAAATGCCTGCTGAATTTTGTGTATTTGTGTTTGTGTGTGTCTGTGTGTGAGTGTGTGTTTTGTGTGTGTGTGTGTGTGTGTGTGTGAGAGAGAGAGAGAGAGAGAGAGAGAGAGAGAGAGAGAGAGAGAGGCAGACAGGGAGCTTGATTTCCTTTCTTCTCTAGGTAATTTGAATTTACCTTCCTTGCAATAAAAATGTGATGCCACAAATGGAATATCCTGATTTGCCTTTACAATGAAATTAAATTAATCCAAGAAATAGTGTGATATTGGACTAGAAGCCTATGTTAGTAAGATATCAATCAAATCCAAACTTCAAGCCTGCTTGCTCTGCTGTTGAAAAGAGGATATGACTAGACAAAAAGAGGGAAGGGAAGGGAAGGGAAGGGGAATTAGCATTTTTGAGAAACATAATAGTATTAGAATACCCAATCATGGGAACCATTTTTCTATTGAATCTCTACCCTTTTTAGAAAAAACATTTTCCCAAAAGTGGTTGGTCAAATGATATTGAATGGTTTCATCCTAGAAACGTTTTGCCACATGAGATTTCTGAATTAATTTCTAATTGTATAATTCTAAAAATAAATCTGTATTAGTTTAATATGTGTCTTTTCTTCTTTTTAGATTCAAGATTTCATTAATGTGCATAGGGAAGTTCAGGATTCTGGATCAAGTTATGTAATCTAATTCAATCTCTGTGAATATATTTGTGTCTGCTGAGGACACTTTCAATTTCTACATATTGCACCATAAAATGACAAGATTAACTAAAATTCCCTTTGGGGCCTTGTATAGTGTATCATTTTTACCAGGAAACTCTTTTGTGGAACAAATGAAATATCAGAAGATCATATGAAAGAGAGAGAGAGAGATGCTTTAAATAGAAAACATAAAGACAAACTGCTAAACAATGACATGCAAAATAAATACAGCAGAAAGGCATAACAGCAGGTAATTATGTAAAGTGAGGTAATCATTATTAAGCTGTGTGGAATGAATTTTATCACATTCTGTAGTGTTGTAGTCAATATAGATAACAGACTTGTACTGATATTAGCTGCCCAAACACATTCAACTAATTTAGCAAGTGCAGCCTGGGAATGAGAATTATCAATAATGATGTCTTTGTTGTTGTAATTGCAGTAAAACAGAGATATGCCAAAGGCTGAAAATTGCTGAAATGAATTAAAAATGTTCATATAGCCTGCAGATTCCATTCACTGAGAAAGAGAAGGGATTATACTTAATCAGGTTTCAATTTTACTACTTGCACTCTGAATACACAGTATAGTGTGTCAAGAGAGTTTAATCCTTGAATATAGTTAGAATACGAATAGTTAAAATCTGAAGAACCAGAAAAAGACAAAAACCTGGAGATTCAGTGGTCTAGACATTGGTAACTCATGGGTGTCAAACTCACAATGTCACCTCACCGTCACATGAAGTATCACAACAGCTTTGTGGAGCTGGGGTAAGCATGGCATGTGCGTGATGCATCCAGCTCCATGGGCCACCAATTTGACATACCTGGCTAGCGTCTAAGGCACCAGATTAGAAAGCAGGAAATCATAGGTTCTAGCCCTACTTTAGCCATGAAAGCCAGCTGGGTGATCTTGGATGAGTCACTTTCTCTTAACCCAACTAAACCTCATAGGGTTGTTGTTATGAAAAAAATAGGAGAAGGAAGGAATATTGAATACGTTCATCACTTAGAGCTATTTGAAACAATAATAAAACGGAGATACAAATAAGTAAGACAATCAGGATTACAGTTCCTTCTTTTTAAACTTTGAATCTACAGCTACTACAGTGGAATGTATTTAGAGAAGAATAATATGATAACAAATCAAACCATTTTTTAAACAAAGGGGAAGATGGAAATAAATCCCCCCCCTTCCCAAAAGAGGGGTCCAGTAGTTTTTTTTTTGCATAGGACAGGAAAAGGAAAAGTTCCAATATTAAATAAAAATAGAGTTTAAGCTCCAGATACTGGAGTTGCTGGAGTTCTTTCATTATAGTACAAACTTTTTTTTACAAGAAAAAAAAATGCTTAACGACAGTTCTTGGATTCTTTTGAGCTTGTCTAATTACTTCCAATCCTGCCTCTTTGTGAAGAGTTACAATTATTACAAAATAATCACATTTTATCTCTGCTGTATTTGGATCTGCATTCTTGAAAATCAATATATGTAGTAGGTTGAATTATTAAGAAAAATAGTAAATGGTTAGCAAATTATTAAAATAAATAAAATAAATAAGAATTCCTAATTATTAAAATATTAAAATAATTAATAACTACCATCATGCTTTCATTTCAGGAAGGCTGTGAAGATTTCACAACAGCCCTTCATCTCATATCAGTGTAAATAACTACTTGATTTGAGGTGATACTGTTTCACCAACTCCAAAATGATATGGGGAATTGTTCTGCTGCAGCAGCCCAGGTCACATGGCCAGAAGTGCTAGCAGAAGATCCTAGAAAGTGGTGGCTTAATTTAGCTGGTTGTACCAAGCTTTTGGTAAAATACTGGGTTTGAGCAACCTCAGAAAGATGCTTATTTCAAGACTAATTGTCCTTTTGGAGACATGACATTTATCCTTCTTGCACCCAAGATACATTGTTCTGCTCTAACAATAAGCAAAATAAACAGTGAAAGGTTACTATTAGAAGTACAGCTTTATTAGAAATAGCCAACAGTGACAAGTGAGAATGCTAGCATTTAATATCTCAGCAACTTATAGACTCTGTCATATTTCCATTAGCTGTACTCACCCACAAAATGTAAACTGGTAACTAGATTAATCTATGCTCTGGAAAGTACATTTAGTCTTTCATGAATCAAACAAACTGGATTCTCTCATGCTAAATTCCTGAAGATTAAAGCCATCCAAAATTAGCACACTGTGTCATCTTCACTACTAGATTTTTAGAGCCCCATTTAAACACACCAACTAGAAGAAAATGAATTTATTGTCAGAATTACCAGCGAATTTTCCTATAGCAAAAATATTTCAGTCTAGAATTTTCTTCAACTCCCTGAAAATATATCATACCTTTGACAGTTGAGTAAAAAGCAAAGCAATCATATAACTTATAGTGGTGCTTTTAAATATCAAGATTCATGTACTAATTAACCTTCCTAGTCCCATAATTAGGAAAAGAATCCTGGGAGTTCAGCAAACCCATTTGCTTTTTGTTTGCCTTAGTTGTCCAAAGGGACATATTGACAAAGTTTAATGGCCTTTGGTTTTTATAGTTCCATTTTTCTGAGAACTGGGACTTCAAGCAGAAGCTTTAATGCACATCTACAACTAAAATTATATTTAAAGGGATTTGGAGTATCCTAATCTAGAGGAAATGAAGGCTGGTAATGGAAAACTAATCATAAGGAGGGAAGATGTTGAACCAATAAAAACAATCAGCACCCTTCCCTTACTTCAATTATTTTGATCACTATATTCATTCAGGTAGGATCACCATCCAAATTTCAATAGATGCTATAAATCTGAGGAATTCTGGGAGTTGAAGTCTACAAGTCTTAAAGTTGCCAAGGTTGGAGGCCCCTGTTTTAGAACACTCCTGCCATTTGTCTTCTTTGGCTTTGTGATCTCTGTCAGTTGTTTCAAACAATGGATGGAGGGTTTTCTTTTGCAATTTTCCAGGCCTGGAAGAGATGAATCTCTGAGACTTCAGGCCTTCATATTTTCTCCCACTAATAATCTGCCTGTCCTTTGCAGTAAAGAGTCTGTGTTTAATCTTCTGTGATGCTGGTAGTTGTTTGATTTTCCTCATATCTTGATCTTGTTGCAGGGTGTTTCCCACCAGCCCACTTAAAAGTGTCAACATTGGGAGTTGTTACTCATTCTACACCCACCAAAAATAACTGCATTGAACAGTCAACTCACTCTCCTTAGGGTAAAATTATTTTGATTTATTTCAAGAAGTATAGAAGAACAAGACTATATAAATACCTGTAAATGATAGTGAGAATAAACTTTGGAAATGGGAAGAAGAGCCACAGCCTAGACAACGAACGGTCTTGCAAGATAAATATGACTTGAAAGGAACAATGGGTAGCAAAAGTATGTTATTTCTCATGGTTTTGGTTTCCTGCCTTGATTACCTAGCATTAAAGCATAACAGCCAAAAACATCCCAGCTTCTTATGGAAAGTCAACCAGGAATTCAAGCCTGTACATTTTAAAACATATGCAGAAAATAATGTGGAAGTAACATCACACATGACAACTCTTCGTTGTGTGAATCTTTTCCCCTCAAAATATAATACAATAAAATAAAATCTGGAACAAGGATATATCAAAGGCTCTTTGGCGCAGATAGGAAAAAGGATTTGTTAAGTCCTATGAGGCTGGAAACCTAGGAAACAAGAACCATTGGAATGTATGGAAAGTTCTTTATTTCTAGTAGGCTAATTCAAAGGAATTTTGAAAGGCTTCTGAGATAACTTTCCCACTCAATTTATACTTACTGTAATAATTAAGGCAGAGTTACTCTGAGTTTATTTCTCATGTTTCACATCTCTCCCGAACTCAAGAATCTCTTTGGTACCAGCTTTATTTCTCCTTTTACTGTTACTGCTGCCTCTTCTGTGTTTCCAAGGTCTGTTAGGAATTCTATCACAGGATCAGAGAATAGCGTATGTTTTTTATGCTCCGTTTTTGAAACAGCACTCGTGTTAGGCCAAATCAACATTTATGTTCTTGTTATTTAAGTGAAATTGCCTATTCCCATCAAACCCGTTCCAACTTCTAGCACCCCAAATTAGTTTCAGTATCAAACTGTGCTTCAGTTTCTTTTGAAGCCAAGATGCATGTGTGTGATGTGAGTACAAGTGCAGGTACAGTGTGATGGGTGTTCACGTTTGTGACAGTCTTAGCAGCCTAGTAGCCCAGAAATAGGTATAAGTGCTAGTAGATCAGAAATCCCCAACCTTTCTGGCTCCACAGACCGGGAACAGTGGTGATGAGGGGATGGTTTCACGCCTACAACCTAGATCCCACGCATGCTCAAAAGAAGGTTTGTGCACTTGCTTACCACTTCCATGGCCCAGTTCCCAACAGGACATGGACTGGTAGCAGTCCATGGATTGGAGGCTAGAGACCCCTGTACTAGACTACACCAAATCAAGGCTTCCCTATTTGCCTTTTTGCAGACCCTGGAATCAACTCAATGTGTTCTGCTGTATGTGATAGAACATAAAATGGTGTCTTTTTCAAACATTGAAGTTATATCAATAGTTCATTAAGTCTTACTTTAAAATTGGAAACAAAATGAAGCTGTCCATGCATCCTGAAGAAACAGACTACTTAGTGGGCATAGCATATGGATGGGAGTTATGTCTTCCTGACATTCTTTCCAGCATGCTACCTGAGATTATTACCCCATGCTGCCTTAGGGTAAGTCTGACTCTGTAAAAATACACTGACTCCCTCTTATCTCTTTCTTATTGGGTTTTATTTTTGTTTTGCCTTTATTACTTGGCATACATTGAAACAGGTTTTCTAATATATAGCAATAACAAAACAAAACTGGAATCTAAAAATCACAGTGTGGAATTTTGCCTGCTCGGTTTATTGGCTTGGATGATTATTATGTGGCAAGAGTAACTAGTAATATTCAGGGACATTTGTGGTGGGTGGGATCAAAGCAATCAAGATAATAACAACTGCACACGTGAAGCCTCCTCTCTTATTTTTTGCATCTGCTTGTGATGAATGTAAAAAATAAAGCTGATAATCTTGAAGTCATTGCTACTATCCTACTTTTGCAACACCCTGCCCCACAAATACCCTAGAGGTATCAAAAACATTTATTAGTATTTGAAAGTCTCTTATTCATAGCTTATGCAATTGATCAACATTTCATTATAATTTAACAAAACAGGCTGATTCCGCATAAAACTCTAACATTTAATGATGTCAGATATTCAGCAATCAATATTCTAGTTGTTTTGGGAACTCACCCTGGTAAGCAGCAGCAATCAGTATTTAATAATGTAACAATTTACTTGCAGAAAGTGCAGCACATTTTACAGTACTCTCCTTCATTCATCTGCACAAAAGAGAAATGTCAAATGCTATTTTTTTTTCCATGATTCCATTTCATTTCTGGAGTTTAGCAAGAGCACGATTAATGGCAAAAGGTTGACATGTCTTAGGTCATAGAGCAAGTCAGAAGGTAAAAGCAGACAACAAGCAGAAGAACACAATAGAAGTGCTTTTTGCTTCATGTGCTTGTTGTTCCACAAAAAGCTCCTCCTCCTCCTCTTCCAGCCATCATAAATCAACTCAATATTGATTGGTTTTCCCCAATGAATTATTCTTACAGGAAGTGTGGATGTATATAGTAACGGGCTATATAGATATAGCTCATCATATGAAATGATGGTCATTTCACCTTTTTATTTTTTTCATGAATACCGTGTTTCTCCAACAATACGGCCTCCCCCAATAGGAAGTCCCAGCATGTTTTATAGGCATAAAATCAAATTAAGCCCCTCCCCCCAAATTAAGGCCTATATTAAACATGCGAAATGGGGGGGAATGGTGGGGGGTGCTTGCCGTTAAGAAGTACTTTTGTTGCATACCCGGATATGGTGCTGCCTGCGTTGAACTAGGTGTTGGTGGGGCACTTCATATCGGGAGACCTTCCGTCACTGTTGCTTTCCCTTCTTCCCATGCTGCCGCGGCATTTAGAGCAACGCCGCAGCATTTGATGCAGCCATGCATGGCCAGCCAGGGCTCCTCCCTGCAACCAGAGCCCGGAGGAGACACTCGGTTTCAGGCGTTCCTGTCACCGCCTTACTTTTGCCTTCAAAGGAAAAGCCAATTCTTTTAAAAATGACACCCTACTATCAGTACGACAAAGCCTCCCCTGACCGAGAGGGCAGCCCAACTCCATGTGGGGAGGTGAATATCCCAGGGCCACAGTGCAGGATCAGCCCACCCGGGAGAAGCACCCAGCCACCACCCCTGCCTGGCACTTGGTAGAGCGCGAAGACCTTTGCCTGGGGCACCCAGCGCAGCTGTCAGGTGGGTCCTCCTGCCCGGCAGTGAAGCTCTCGCCAAGACAGCGAGCGCCTCCCTGCCAGGCCCTCCGCTCATCCTACCTTGGCCACGGCTGAGCCATGTGGGCTGGGCAGAGCCGGGAAAGTGAGCTGTTGGTGTGCACCCACTTGCCAAGCAAAAGAACCGGCCTGATCCGAGCTTGGCTTCCTTCCCAAGTCCCTCCAGCCCGAACCCAAAGGGGCCAGTGGGAGAGGCTGCCCGAGGCAGTGATAGTGCCCACCTGTCCACAGACAGGGGAGGCAAGCGACAGCAGTGCTGCTTCCCTGGCCGGCAGGTCCAGCGGAGAGAGCTCAAAGCTGCCCGTCCTTTCCCCCCTCGCCCAGCCCGTCCCCATGCATCTCCAAATGCACTGGCATCTCCAAACACTGCAGTGGTATGGGCATCGGGCAGAGGCGCTCAATTGGCGGGCTCAGCTCGGGAGGTGACAGTGCAGGCCGTCACCTTGCCTCCCTGTCCACGTAGTAGTAGGGCATTGTTTTTAAAAGGAATTGGCTTTGCCTTCAAAGGCGAAGGGAAGGCGGCGACAGGAGCGCCTGAAGCCGAATGTCTCCGTCGGGCTCGGTTGCGAGGAGGAGCCTCCTGGCCTGCGCGTGGCTGCACCAAATGCCATGGTGTTGCTCTAAATGCCGTGGCAGCATGGGAGAAGAGGGAAAGCAACGGTGGCGAAGGTCTCCCGATATGAAGTGCCCCACCAACGCCGAGGTCAACATCCAAGCCTTCGCCGTCCGCCCACCTGAGGATGCAAGGGGGGAATTAAGTCACCCCCAAAAAGACGGCCTAGCCATTTTTGGGGGTCAAAAAAAAAAAAAAAAATAAGGCCTGGCCTTATTTTGTGAGAAACATGGTAGATACAGTTGCTGTAATAAAGGTTATTGCTTTTTTATTTTTTGCATTCCCAAATCAAAGGAAGCTTCTTCAGTGCAGGTTTTTAAATTCTGGCCTCTAGCATTTCTACTGGCAAATTGCACCTGAAGTAGAAATAAATTAGAGGTGGCAGTGAGACACTACAGGTTCACAACACTGATGTGGGAGTAGTGGTAGCTGGTGGTAGATTAAATCTTACTTTCTTATGCATCAACCGACTTCAAACCATTTACAAAGGATGCTTTTCCTCTTGCCCATCTTTGAGATTACCGGCTAGGATTTTTTTTAAAATAGCAGTTCATATGTCTAAAAGGAATCATCAGCTTACTGCTGATGGTTGTTTGGTTTTGTATTAGTTAGCTGGAGTGCAGCTAACTAAACAGTCTTTAGCCAGTAGCTAAAGGAGTAAATAGGAGTAAGTCAATAAACAGAAGAAGCACTATCAAGTCTCCAGCAATTGGCTAAATGAAAACGACCATTCTTACAAAAGTAATTATTGGCCAGGGTTTGATTTAAAAAAATCAGATTATGGTAACTAATTCTTTAAACTTGTCCATCTTATCTTTTTCTTGCAGTTGCAGCAACTATAGAATTAGTCAGACGGCGTCTATGAAATTTCCCATTCTCTCCCTCTCCATCCCTCCCTCTCTCACACACAAAGCACCTTTTCCATATACTTAAGACAATTTATTTGATCCTGCTCCCATATGGAGACATTTATTTATTTATTGTTCACAATTGCTTGGAAAACGAATTGGGAAGGATTGTTAGATATGGAAAATAGATTACACCTCCCATACCCCTTCCAGTAATACTTTATACTGAACACTAGTTTTCAATAACTGGAAATCTGCCATCAGCAAGAATGCTACTGGTGGTAGTGGATGATGCTTTCATGTTTCTCTCTCCACTGTAGCATTCCTTGGAGTGAAAAGGGGAATTTTGTTTCAGTTTTTCTAAGTGCATATACAACTATGTTTCCTCTCTGTCTTAAAATGTTATTTTAAAAAATGAAAAATGTACAAGCTAAATATGGGAGGGCAGTTATTCACACCAAGTTCAATACTCTTATAATAAATTTATTGGAGTGCCTCAAAAACTAATTAATTATCACATAAATGTGCATGGATCAAAGTCAGTTTTGTGATTTCCCCATAAGGCAAGTACATATCAAAATCAGTTAGCTTTTAAGATACCACAAGATTCCTTGCTGGTACTGCTGCAAACATTTAATGTGATTAATCCTTTATAAATGAATGAATGAATGAATGAATGAATGAATGAATTCTTTATTGGCAAAGTGTGATTAGACACACAAGGAGTTTGTGTTGGTGCATGTGCTCTCAGTATACATAAAAAGAAAAGATACATTCATCAAGAATCATAAGGTGCAATGCTTAATAATAGTCATAGGGTACAAATAAACAATCAAATCAAGGAAACAGTCAATATAAATCGTAAGGATACAAGCAACAAAGTTGCAGTCATACAGTCACAAGTGGGAGGAGATGGGTGATAGGAACGATGAGAAAATTAACAGTAATAGTAATGCAGACTTAGTAAATAGTTGGACAGTGTTGAGGGAATTATTTGTTTAGTAGAGTGATGCATTCAAGAAAAAACTGTTCTTGTATCTAGTTGTTCTGGTGCACAGTGCTCTATAGTATCGTTTTAAGGATAGGAATTGAAACAGTTTATGTCCAAGATGTGAAGGGTCTGTAAATATTTTCACAGCCCTCTTTTTGACTTATGCTGTCCTCAATGGAGGACAGGTTGGTAGTAATTGTTTTTTCTGCAGTCCTAATTATCCTCTGAAGTCTGTGTCTGTTTTGTTGGATTGCAGAACCAAACCAGACAGTTATAGAGGTGCAGATGACAGACTCAATAATTCCTCTGTAGAACTGAATGAGCAGCTCCTTGGGATGTTTGAGCTTTCTGAGTTGGCACAGAAAGAATATTCTTTGTTGGGCTTTTTGATGATGTTTTTGATGTCAGGTGTCCTTTTTAGGTCTTGAGATATGATAGAACCTAGAAATTGTTGATACTGTTTATACATGTTGTCTAGTATTGTAAGAAGTGGTAGTATGGGAGGGTTTCTCCTAAAGTCTACCACCATTTATACGATTTTGAGATATTATAAGATATGTTTTGCTTATTATTGTGCCTGCTTGCACATATATAGGTACATATAGGTAACCACCCACATATTTATTCCAGGCAATGGAAAAAGAAAATGCTGAAGCAGCTTAATATGCAATTTAATAGCAAAGTGCAGGGAAAATGGATGTTTTATATTGTTTATTCTGCAGCAATTTCAGCAAGGCCAAATCTTTCATAAAGATCATTCCCTTTGTAAGGTAAGTGATACGATAGGCATGTGTAGGTTTAAGGTGAAAAATATAAACATCAACACATTCAGATCCTAAAAATGCATAAAACACAATAGTGCTTTCTATTTTCTCTCTTTCCTCCCTCTACATTTTCCTGCAAAAAAATATTTCTAGGTAAAGAAACATCTGCTTATAGCTGTAAAGATTGCGGTTGAGAAGAATCAAGGGTTCTTAATAATATTCCATGATTTCCTTGTCCTAAATGATAAAGAAAATATTTTATGAGTGCTCTAAATTTAAGTTGCATAATGAGGATCCAGGGAAAATCTGGACAGGATCCAATCTGTCATTCACCAGGACTCATAAATGGATACCTTACATCTCAGTGACCAACTCAGACCGGATCCTGTAACATTATCCTGAGAGACGTATTTGCTTTCATTCACCAAATCTGGGACTGCCAGCCAATATAGTAAATATTGAAGCCAACAAAACAGTCTGACTCAGTATAATGGAGCTGTGGCTATTTGTATTTATCCCTATAATCATTGGGAACAAATTTCACTAACCTGAATAGTTCTTAGAATTGCTCAGCTAGCATAGACAATGCAAAAATTCTGAGAGCCTCATCTTTTTTTGGTGGGGGGATAGGCGTATACCTACCAAAAAGGTGAAACCTGCTTCCATCATCTTGCCTTTTTTTTCACTCCCCTGTTCCCTGATTCTGCTGCAGCCAGGTTGGAAAAGGCTAATATAAAAATTTTCATGCAAAAAACAAAATGGACTGTGTCATCAAAGAAAATTTGTAGCAGAAATAACTAGGCAAGTTCTCTGTTTATGTTCTTTTTGAGGTGCAACCAATTTAGGAAAAATACTTGAAATAAAAATAAAAAGGGACAGTGATTTGATGAAAATTAGGAATTTATTTTCCTTTCCTTTCTCTTTCTTGATCAGCATTTTTTATTTTAACATTGGAGATTTCAGCGGAACAGCAGCAATTTAGCTCTGGCCAAAATTGTCAACGTTGTTCTTCCTAGGAAGCTCACCTTTAAATAGTTTTAGAGCTCCAGATCTCTCTCTATCTCTTTCTGACTCTCTCCCTCCCTCTCTAAATAATATGTTTTGTGGCTATTTTTGAATAGCAGTATATTATCTCTGCAATTTAAATGAAATTGTGCCATATTGCATTTTAATTTTTGTAGGATTTCCCAAACATTGAACTTGAAATAATGTTTCACTTTCTTTAACACAGATGCAGAGAAGGAATAAAAGGCAAAATGCATCTGTACTTAAGGAAACCTTTAAACAAACAAACAAACAACAACAACCCACCAAATAGTAAAAAAAAAAAAAAGGTTCTAAAGCTAAAAGGATTGCACTGAAGCCTGTGCCTAGTATCACTGTGTATAGGAATTTCTGACTGCAAATTAAAGGCAAGGATTTAAAACGTGTTTTTTTTAAGGTGCTTTCGGTTCATTTCTCACACTGACTCTGACATTTGGCATCCAGAGTCTGGAAGGGTTGTTGGTAAACAGAAACATCAAGTCCTAAAGAGCTGGCTTAAAATAGGTTTGGGGTAGCAAATTAGGAGGTATAGCCTTCTGTAGATTTTCCAGGTGAGGTTTAATAGGTGCAAACCCCGTCATAGATATTGGAAGACTGACTTCAGACATAGCAGTTATTAATTCATTCTAGCCTTTAGGTACATGATGTCGAACCTATGGCACGCATGCCAGAAGTGGCACGCAGAGCCATTTCTGCTGGCATGTGAGCTGTTGCCCAGAACAGATCCATTGCGCATGCGTGTGCACCTCCCACCAGCCAGCTGATTGTCGGGTATCTGCTGTGCATGTACAGGGGGCGGGGTGGGTGTGGGAGATGCGTGTGCATGAGCAGGGGAGTGGCGGGGGGTTGCATGTGCATTTCATTATGGGTGCAGCCACACTTGTGCGTGCGCACACACACTTTTGGCACACGACGACAAAAAGGTTAGCCATCACTGCTACAGGTTTCCTCTTCTTGCTAAGGCTAGGTGCTGCCCATTTCACCAATCTAGATTAATACTTGTAATAGCTACACCCATGTATAACAACTCACTGTGGTTAATCTGTCCTGCTGCTGCTTCATTTTGTTCAACAAAAGTGAGGGGGTCTGAATACTTTCTGAATATACTGTACCTCTTTAATTAACATCTGGACATGAACAGTCACAAAACTGGCCTTGCTTTGCAAAATATGCTTTGCATGTGTCTGCAGTCATTGTTTATTTCTTTATTTGGTTACAAACCTATAATCATACTTTTGCACAAAAAAGCTGTTATCTTTTTACTAGCTTTATTTTCCTTCAAGAAGGCTCAGATAGTTTTTTTTTCCAATATATTCATTTTTATTGCTTTCTAGGGGGTTGTAAGGGTGTGTTCATATGTTTCAAGTTATACATAAATTTACACCTTACTTAACTTTCAGAAACAAGGCCTTGCTCCCTCATCTTTCTTTGAACCTGTTCTTCATCTTTCTCTCACTGAATTCAATATTGTGTACCAAATTCTCCATAGACTCTTAATCTCTGTGATCATATCAAGACCAACTGCGTTCTCTTCGCTGATTATGTAAAGCTATTCAACACCACAGACAATACTGCTACCCTTCAAAAAGACTTTGACTATGTATCAGAATGGTCAAACAAATGGCAACTTCAAATCTCAACAAATAAATGCTCTCTCCTACATATTGGCAAAAAAAGTCAGAAAAAAAAATACAGGCTGAATAGTCAAGATCTTGTTGATGATCTAAACTCTGTCAAGGATCTTGGAGTACACATCTCTAATGATCTGAGTGCTAGAGCCCACTGTAACTACATAGCCAAAAAGGCGTTAAGAGTTGTTAACCTAATCTTACGTAGCTTTTTCTCTGTAATATTACACTACTAACTAGAGCATACAAAACATTTGCTAGACCAATACTCGAATACAGCTCATCAGTCTGGAACCCACATTACGTATCTGATATTAACACAGTTGAGAAAGTCCAGAAATATTTCACAAGAAGAGTTCTCCACTCCTCTACTCATTGCAGAATACCAGACTTGAAATTCTAGACCTAGAAAACCTAGAACTATGCCGCCTTCAGTCCGATCTAAGTATAGTATATAAAATCATACATTGCAATGTCCTACCTGTCAATGAATACTTCAGCTTCAACCATAACAACACAAGAGCAAACAATAGATACAAACTCAAGGTTAATCACACCAAACTTGATTGCAGGAAATATGACTTCAGCAACAGAGTGGTCAATGTCTGGAATATTCTACCTGACTCTGTGGTTTCTTCCCCAAACCACAAAAACTTTAACCTTAGACTTTCTACTATTGACCTCACCCCTTTCCTAAGAAGTCTGTAGGGGGCGTGCATAAGCACACCAACATGCCTACCGTCCCTGTCCTATTGTTTCTTTTTTTTTTTTCTTTTCTTATATGTATCCTTGTATTCATAACTATGGTTTTACTTATACCTATTATCTTGTAGGCAATTGACAAAAATAAATAAATAAATAAAATATATAAAACTGCTTAAGATCTTCATGCTGGCCTTTAGATAATTAACTTCCTTCAATCTATGTTAGACTTTAGACTGATGACTGAAGTGGCTGAATAGTAAAATTATTATTTGATTGCTTGGCATGCCATTAGCCTCAAATATTCTTTAAGAAAATATATTATTTATTAATGATGCTTTTTGTTTTGAAACTCTAGAACACTTTCAGTGTTCCAATCCTAATAAAACTTAGTAATGCAAGAGGTCTCAGTTCACATTACCATAGCAAACCTGGAACTGGGAAGCGTGGTGAAAGAACAACCACTTCCAATAATATCAAACACTATTCTTTGAAGTAAGGGAAGTAGTACATTGTTATTTTGACATAGCACTAGCTTTTGAAATATTGTTTCTCTATTTAAGGATAAATCCGAGCTGGCATGAAGGATGATTGCCAGTGTATATCCCATGTGTCAGTGTCATATGAATTCATGCAGTGTCAGCTAAAAGACTTCTTAGCTTAGTTCAAGTTAAAAATAATAGCTTATGCTGAATTCAATTAAACAATACTGACATCTGAGAGATAATGATCTTAATGATGAAAGTGTTGAGTAAATAATTAGTATACTATAAAGTACATGTGATACATTAGACCTTAAATGGCAAGGTCTAATGAACAATTGCACAAGAAAATCTAACTCACTGACAATTCTAATCCTATCATTTTCAGTGAGAAAAACAGCCCCTAGAGCATCAAAGCTTAGGCAGTAATGAAAACCTTTTCATTAAAGTGCCACAAGATTTTGTTTTCACTGGAATAGATAAATGAGACTACTGCAAATAACTTTGATTGGATCAGAAGAGTTATATTTAAGTCATGACTGTTTCAGAATGCTTTAACCTACATTGGAATTAAGGTTTGTTCCATTTCTAATGCATGGACTGTCATTTTTATTGTATAGGAACCCAAATTAAAATAGAAAAGTAATACCACAAAGCTTTCCAATAAGATTAGCAGCATTTTCCAGGAGGCATTTATAGATTCACATATGACTTCCTAAAGCCAAGTTAAATTTAATCTCAAAGAAATGCTCCACAATTGTTCTTGAAAGTAAATTCACTGGAGTAAAAAGTTTTATTTCTTTGTCAGAAATTGTGCCCTACTTAAGTTTATTTCTGCATCCAGATATTGCGTCAGAGTTCACATCAAAGACCTTGTGAGTGCAAATATTGTGGAATGTGAACCTCTGCTTATCAAGAAGTATCCTTGGAGAAGACACTCTTAAGGTGGAAAATCCATGTCTTTCTACATCAAAGAATTCATACGAGGTCTATGCTGTTTCCCAAGTACTCAAGGGATTGTTCAGTACTTCAGTGGTTCTACTGCAAGGCAGAGATAGTAATCCAGAAATATGTTTCCTTGGAGAGCTTGGAAGAATGGTGAACTGAGCAATGAAAATAATAATGAGAAGTTGGCAGCCTATAGTATTTCTTTCCTCCCAAGGTTCTCTTAAATTGTTTTTTTTTTTTTTTTTTTTGCCCAGCATGTCTTTAATCCAGGTGTAACATAACATACCTATCATCTCTTCTCATAAATTATACTACCAGCCAAGAGTCCATTCACTTAAAATATTCAGTTCAGAGCTCTGCTGCTTAAATCACATTGCTGAATTCTCTAGCCAGTCTCCATTCATTAAGCACGTGTTCATCCATTACCAAACTTTATAATAGGGTTCTGAAATGATGCAGCTGTTAATTAATACTAGACATATTAACTTGTTTTAAAGAAAATACAGATAACAGGATACACACACACACACACACACACACACACACACACACACTGTATAAAACACAGCAGGAAATGTGGAAGTGCCCTTGAATTTCTGAAGTAAAACAGCAATGATGTTGAAGGAGATACAAGAAAGAACAATTTCATGACCCAGCACAATCCTTTAGGGAAATGTTAAAGCAGTGAAGGATTTTTTTTTTTTAATTTGGTTCAGGGGGAAAAGTGATGGCTAATATAAAGGAGGAATCAGTTAATTTTGTAGAGAAAAGTCCACAGGGGACAATTGCCCTTGAAACCTAAGATCAACTAGTAAAGTGGACAAAAGCAAAATATATATAATTTGAGGGGGAAAATAGGGTTCTCATTGTGTATGTGTGTCTTTGAGTCAGTTTTTAACTATTGTGACCGCAGTTTTCTTGGCAAAGTGTTTTGGAAGTGATTTGCCATTACTTTCTTCCTAGGACCGAGAGAGGGTGACTGGCCAAAGGTCACCCAGCCAGTTTTTTTTATTTTTTACCATGATGGATTTAGAATTCATTGTCTTCTGGTTTCTAGCCTGATGCCTTGAACACTGTGCCAAACTGGCTATCATCACCCTAGTAATAATGACTAGAATTAGTGTAAGGATAATCATGGAAAAGCAAAAGAATCTAACTCAAGATCAACATTAGCAATGCCATGTAAGGCTGGCAGACTGATAATTTCTTCTTCCCAAACTCTGGAAAGCAAATAAAACATACATTCCAAATAGGGGCTGTGCCAGAGACAGAAAAATTTCCATTAAAATACTGATTCCTATCTGCTCCATGCCAATGCGACATTTCTTTTCCCAATACCCATCTCTCACATAATGAGATCAGAAGCAAATTATCTGAAACATATAGATAGCATGACTGCTCATTGTGTGCCTGATCTCAGGGCATCTAAAACATTTAGAAAGGCTTTGTAATAAACAATTATTTATTTGGTTTTCATATGCTTTATCAGTAAGTTGACATTTTCTGACATGTTCAAACTTGAAAAAGGTAAACCAGAGCTTTAGCTGAATTTAAATGTAACCCAAAACCTCTAGTGTATCACTTGTCTGATTCCATGATAAATTATGTAAGAGAGATCAGTGCAGCAATAGGAACTACTGGGTCAAAAATGTCTCTTAGGACACTTCATAGAGGTTGTACAATGTTAGTGGGGAGGGCCAGACCATGCTCAAAAGTTCTGCCTCTTTGAATTCTTATCTCCCAAGATTAATGAATGTTTTCATAGATAAGCCTTTTTTCTACATTGCTAGAAAAAAGCAACTATTAAAATCATCAAGCAATAGACAAATGAATAGGAAGACAATTTGTTAGAGAAGCCAGAGGGGAAAATATATCATGTGTCTTTACGAAAGGAAACTTTCTTAATAAAACATCGTGTTTACACCATGAGGAGATCCACTGTTGATTATCAAAACAGTCATGTGGTTTTGACTACTTTGTCAAAACAGTGGGAAGACAGGCCAAAAAAAATAAAATGGTAAAATAGTTGAGTGGCTGGCTGGTTAAGTGCCATCAAGTCAGTATTGACTTTTAGGACTTCATGAATTGGTTTTCTCCAGGATGATCTAGTCCAGAGGTCTTCAAACTTGACAGCTTTAAGACTTGTGGACTTCAATTCCCAGAATTCCTCCTCCAGTCATGTTAGCTCAGGAATTCTGGAAGTTGAAGTCCACAAGTCTTAAACTTTCCAAGTTTGTAGAACCTTGATCTAGTCCTTCAGGTCTCCCAAAGGAGCACCATTCACCACTTTAACTGATCCACCTTGTTGTAGGTTGCCTCATCTCTTTCCTTCCACCATTCCCAGCATTTATAGACTTATTGAGAAAACTGGGTCTTCACATCATGTGCCATTTGAACCTAGCAATTTAAATCTTAGAATTAATTTGCTTATGATCCATTTTTTGGGTTGTTTTTTTTTTTTACTGTCCATGGTATTCTCATAACCATCAATATTCTTTCTATCTGACATTTTGCTTCCATAGAACAGAACAGGGAAAACCATTGTGCATGATTCTGATCTTTGCCAAGGGTCTTCAAACTTGGCAAGTTTAAGACTTGTAGACTTCAACTCCCAGAATTCCTGAGCTAACATGACTGGAGGAGAAATTATGGGAATTGAAGTCCACAAGTCTTAAAGCTATCAAGTTTGAAGATCCCTGTGCATACACACATTTATGGCACCTGAATATTTATTTCAAGGCCTACATTGTGACTTTTCCAAATGTTAGTCTGAAGCATATTTCTTGACCAGTGTTCCTTTATTGTTGATAGTCAATTCTAAAAGGTAGAATCTCTCTACACCACTACAATATCTTCATTGTCATTTGTCAGTTATAAGGATAGTTGCTGTAATTATTATCATTAGCTTGTTGGGGTGGGTTTTTTGTGTTTTTTTTTTGTATCTTAGTCCTGTTTCTTTTCACTTTGCTCCCTGACTCTAAAGCTTCCAGATCTGCTGCATTTTCACTTATGAGAGTAATTTCATCAACTCATAGATATAATCAAGGAGGCACATGTTAACTTCTTATTGGAAATTCTGATTTCAGCTTGGAATTTTCCATAATGAATGTTGATTGTTGACATCTGCTGTAGTGTTGTAAGAAAGAACAGCAAGCAGTTTATTAATTAAGGCCATTGTTACAGATAGTATTTAAACAGAATATTTAAGTCTAAGTCATTTTATTTATTTAGTCAACTTAGGTGATGGCCAATTTTGGGTAACTCACAATAAAACAAATAAAAGTGCAATATGAATGACAAGAAGATAAACAGAAGAGGATAGAATAATAAAGTAAGAAAAGAATAAGATGGTGAATATGGCCAATAGCTCAAAAACATACGCAACCACATACAGCGAGGGGCTTCTCCCAACCTCACCCAGAGCCTATGACAGGGGTCTTCAAACTTGACAGCTTTAAGACTTGTGGACTTCCCAGAATTCCTCCTCCAGTCATATTAGCTCAGGAATTTTGGGAGTTGAAGTCCTCAAGTCTTAAACTTGCCAAGTTTGAAGACCCTTGGCCTAGGAGAACAGCCAACTCTCAAATTTCAGAGGCAATCTCATTTTAGAGCAAAGGCTCAGTTGTGGCCATAAGTCAAGGACTACCTGTATATTTTTAAAATCCTGCATTATATTGTGTCTTCCAATTATAAACTTTGAAATATCACACAGCTGTTCATTTGTTTTTTTCATGAATGATGAAGTTCATGTGAAACTAGGAAATCTGACTCCTTAATAATATTCTTTGGTTTCATACTAATAGACTTTGAATGGCATCTCCACTCAATATAGTTGCCCTCCTTTCCTTACAAACTGGCCTTCCATGGGGTTACATTTGCACACAAAAAGGTCTGATACATCTGGACATCATTGCAGCTACTGCAGAGAATGCATTTCCATACTCAGCTGAAGACATCCTGAATTTTCAATCTGTTTGGTGTGATTGGAAATGCATCAGTTCCTATGATTTTTGTATCTTAGATTGGTACAGTTTCACTGGCTAATGACTTTTTTTTCTTAACTGTTAATTTGGGTTCATATTCCATCTATCATGCACAAGTGTGAGCAACTCCATATATATAAACATAGACAAATAATTCCACAAAGTAATGTGGAAGCTTGTTGTTCTCCCCTAGAAATAATGTGTCTGTGATGCTATGCATATAAACTTAAATTCATTGCTGACTACTAGATCATTCTTAACAATAACAACAACAGTTTAGGTCTTTATATCTTATCATCATATGGCTTCATGTGAGTGAATATTTTCAGCTATTTTCTTTTTCTTTTTGTCTGATTACAACAGTGGTCAAAATTTCTGTTAGCAATTCTGCTTCTTTTAGATTAATTTTCTTTGACTTCATTATTGTTTGCTTATGAAGGGTGATTTTTACTGACAATGGCTGTATTTCTAACTGGAAGTGGTGTCATTTAAAGGACTAAATATTCCCATTACATTTCTATTCTCTATTAATATACATAAATGGGAGTCCTACCTCTAGGAAGACATGTTAGTAAGATAAATTGAAATAATAAAATATTTTCCCAGCTTGAGTCCATTTTTTTTTTGTTTCCTCTTCTCATTGCTGATGTTTTTAGGAAGTGCTAACACTCATAGATTACTTAAAAGGGTATTATCAGTTTTATTAAGCAAGTTCATAGGCTGCCTGTATATTACTAATGTATTTTGAAATGAGCCAGAAAGGATTGAAAGGCAGTAGCTAACTCATCCTTTCAGTCTAGCTCCTAGTATGAATGGGAGTTATAAATGACTTAATAGAGCAGAATGTACAGTACATTTTAAAATGAAGTTTGTCTAATTTAATTTCTAAATGCAATTTAAAGGTTTTGGTAAGCTTCAATTGTAGTCAAGAAAAAATAGAGGGAAAAATGAATGAATATAAAGAAAAAGTATGCAATTATATGTCTTAGATAATTTTGGGGGGAGAAAAGTTAAAAGTACGTAGCTTGCAAACTAGACAATCATCTGACAGTATAGATTCAGATATCATCAGTATGTAAATACAATTCAGCTTGACATCTTTAGCTCTAGCTGTCCAAATGATGCTGGAAAAATTCATTCCCACCTCCTTAAATCTATGGAAATCAAGAAGGGGAGCAACAGGTTTTGGTTTAATTCAAGCAAGGCTGATGTCTGTGGGTTTTGTGATGCCCTGAGATTTGGGACCTTCCATTGTTAAAATTACATGGAGTTGCATTTTCCCAGGCAGAATCAGTGCCCTATTTGGTAGTCCAGATATATAACTGGTTAAGATTATGTAACCTTATATAACCAGCAGAGTAAATTAGTTGATAATTTATAGTAGCAAATAGAGGGTGAAGTAAGGATGGTGAGATAATGAGAGATGCACTACAAAGTAATAGCTTATTGAACTGAACAAGTACATCTTTCCTGTGACAACTTAATGTTGATGTTTTACTATTTCTAAGGGTTATTTCCTAGCAGCCTTGATTCCCAGCATTACTGGGAATTACTATCTCCTTATTACTATCTCCTAGAATCCTAATGAACTTTCTTTGTGTCTAAAAGTTTTATGGCTGATTTAACAGTTCATTGTCCATGAGAAAGTATATTTTGGGAGTGGGTGACTTACTTGCTTTATATAACATCATTTTCTCTACATTGTCACCTTGTGGGAGCCAGGAACAATTCTTTTTACAAGTGTGTTGCTGGCTGATGCAATCATAGTTTGGATTCTAAAGAAGGAATGGATGTGAGGATCAATACAGCTAACAATACTTTATTGAAGTTCTTTTCCAGTCAACGGCAGTGAGTATAGGGAGCTATGAGACAGGTCAGCCACGACTCCTTCCCAACCCAAGAATTACTCATATTACGTTTGAAAAAATAAGTCAGGAAGAAGCAGCATGAATTAGGCATCAGTGAGGAAATTAGCAAGGATTAGCTATATTGATTGTCTCTTAGCTTGGTTGTTACATTGATAATATTACCTAGCTTGGATAATGGAATGTCTGCAAGAAAACAACCAAGCTCAGAGAACATCAAGGACCCCTCATTTCAACCCTAAATATTCAAATAGTGTTTTTTATTAGCTCTTTTGCTAAGTGTATAATTGGTACTGAACATCTGGTTAAGACAAACATGGGAAATGATTGACTAAAGTCTGTTTTTACTCTTTTTATATTAATGCTTTTTAACTGTGACATTTTTTTAAATTATAAGCCACTTAAGCGAAATGAATGATGCATGGAAGAACTACAGATGACAATCAGAACACATAGCCAGGGAGATATAACATTCTGGCCAGGTGTAGAAATTTCAGTAATACGTTTTTTTACAACTTTACTCAATATATACAATTTCAGGAGAACTTTTTTTAAACTTTTTTTTTTCTAGTGAAAATTGTAATTATCAAATGCTCTAATGCAGAAACAAAAGATGTTTATACTTTATTTTGATAAGCAACCTTTAACCTCAGCATTATTATAAATGTTTTTTACACAAGAAATATCTTCTTAATTTCCCTTGCGTTTTTTGGTTTAGGGAAAAGTGGACAATGACAGTTTTGCTTTACAACTATATTTCACTATAACTTGCTTTGTTGCCATTTTTTTCTGCTTAAATATTAACCCTATACATGTAGCTTTACCCTTGAGATTATGGCTATGATGATGATAGCAATAGCAATAACACTTAGACTTATATATTGCTTTGCAGTGCTTTTCAGCCAGTGGTGGGATTCAATTTTTTTTACTACCTATTCTGTGGGTATGGCTTGGTGGGCGTGGCAGGACAATGTAAAATCTCCAGTCCAGAGGTGGTATTTGCCGGTTCTCTGAACTACTCAAAATTTCCACTACTGGTTCTCCAGAACTGGTCAGAACCTGCTGAATACCACCTCTGTTTTCACCTCTAAGCAGTTAACAGAGTCAGTCTATTGTCCCCAACAATCTGGCTCCTCATTTTACCAACCTCAGAAGGATGAAAAGCTGAATCAACCCCGAGCTGGTCAGGATCAAAGTCCTGGCAGTCAGCAGAGTTAGCCTGCAATACTGCCTTCTAACCACGGTGCCACCGTGGCTCATGTTATCCATGAGTTTTTCTATGCTCTGATTACAGTAGTGTCGGCTTTGATAGTGCCTAGCCTCCATAATCTTTGATGTCCTGGTTTTCTTTTACCACAATTCTTCCAAACATAATTGCTTTCTCCAGTGAATTTGCTCATGAAATGGTCAAGAAAGTAAGATATATTTTTGTGATTTTGCCTTCTAGTGACATTCCAGCACTTGATTGTTCCCCTTGATAGGGTTCTCTGCAAATGCTCATCATTTCCTGCCCAACTTAACAATATTGCAGGTGCTGATTTCTTTCTGAAAATCCTGTTTCTTTAATAGACATAAGACAGAAACAGAATATCTTCTTAGTGTACAAATGGTCCTGTTTTGAAACTGATGGGTTTGAGTTGATTCTATCATCAATGGGCCTTACAGAATTAGAATTCTTTTGGAAAGAGTATACAAATTAGGATTCAGTAGAGAGGTTTTAAGTTTGGGCAACTCAGTTGTACTCTGGCAAGGTCAATTGTTACAAATGATTATCAGGAAGTGATATCTCTCTCTCGATATATAAATTCTATATCTGTATGCCTAAGTGAAAATATGTGCCCACCATTAATCTGTATGCACAACTGTAGACCTATCAAGTACCATGTAGTGCACTTAAGCCAAGAAGATCAACCAATCTAATACATAGACATAATCAGATAAAGGATCCATCAATGAAACATATCATGATGTAAAAAACAACAACACCTTACATACTTGTACCAGTTGTTGGGATACAAATATATATGTACTGAGTTTGCATCATAATTTTGCTTCATGCATGCCACCATTGTGAAACAATGTGGTTTGGCTGGCACTACTGTTGAATTTAAGGGAAAAATTTTCCCAGTCCATGAATTTGTCCACAGATTTATCCTTAGTCTTCAAATTTCACCATTATCCATTATTTGTAGTTTGAAACAATGTATTTCTAAACGTTTTTCAAGTTGCCATGAGAGACTGTTGATTTCTCTCACACTATATTTTATTTCTTTTCCCTCATCTCTCTCTTCCTTCTCTTAAAAGCTGTATTAGAAAAAAAATGTGTTTTTTTTCCACATGAGAAGTGAGAGATAATGGGGTCAGCAAAAAAGTCCATTCATTGAACTGATGGAAAGAGCTACTTCTTCTGTTCAACAAAAGCATTGCCTCCTGGGATGCAGCCTGCTGAAAGGGGAATGTACAAATGTTTTTGTTGCAGCCTTTAAAAACTACTATTATGGGTAAAAAAAAAAAGCAGTGAACTGATTCCCACGAAGAAAGCCCTGAAGGACCTTTTCATAGGAAGACAAAGCATTTTCAATGTAACAATAAAATCAAACTTTTGATTGATTTTATGCAGTGCACACATTTTAGTGAGAGAGCAGCAGGTGTCAGTCTGAAGCTTTAAGGAGAATTTAACAATGGACTGTGTGACTTCTGTCTTGAGCATTTTACATATTTCCTGAAGAGTTGGAGACAGAGAGAATGGGAAATTTCAATATGAATTTTAATATATAATTCCTCACGATTTTAGTACAAAAAGCTTGGACGAGAGAGGAAAATAAAATAAATATAATAGTTTAGTGATTTGATAAAATTTTCAGTGCTAACTTGCTGAAAAAAAAGGTATTAACTCCCAAGTTGATACCAGATAAAGTCACTGAGTAACTTTTCCCCAAATGAGCTCAGCTGCTGTTCTATGGGAAAGAAAAGTCAAAGGTAGAGTCCTTTGAGGGATCCTTGGTGCTCTTTGAGCTTGGTTGTTTTCTTACAGATGTTTCATTATTATCCAAACTAAGTAACATCATCAGTGCTACCAGTAGGTAGAGTCCTTAGTATACCACTCTGAGCTGCTGGACAAAAGTTAGAATCTCTACCCCAGCTAAAATTTGTTCGATATGATAGTGGCTATTCCAAACAATATGATACATTTTTGTTTAAATTAGACACAGCGCTAGAACACTTGTGAAGTCACTCAGTTAGATATAACAAGGCATACCCAGAAAATAGGTTCAATAAAAAGGTAAGAGACAGAATTACAAAATGCAATTGGAAACTTAAGAACCGCAAAGCAATTTGGCTTTCAAAGATCCTTCTGATACAATAAAGGCAGTTCTAAGAAGACTACTTTTCTGACTAGTGCAAAATCTGGAGCTGCTGATCTTTAACTTTAGAAAGTTCTTTTCTACAGGCTTGTTTTGTGAGCACAGATTTTATGCACACACACACATACATATGTTCATAAAAACTATTCATTATTATATGTTCCCTACACAGCATTGAATTATA
Source organism: Notechis scutatus (assembly GCF_049901735.1). NCBI lineage: Eukaryota > Metazoa > Chordata > Lepidosauria > Squamata > Elapidae > Notechis > Notechis scutatus. The sequence continues at coordinate 100,313,283 of NC_142011.1, read as the reverse complement.
GAAAATGGGATGATTAGATGAACAATGTTCATGCGATTTTTTATTTATTTATTTATTTATTTATTTATTTATTTATTTATTTTTGTCAATTGCTTGCAAGATAATAGGTATAAGTAAAAACATAGTTATGAATACATGGATACATATAAGAAAAATAAAAGAATAATAATATTATATAAGAATAATATAGAAGAATAATATAGAAGAAACAATAGGACAGGGACAGTAGGCATGTTGTTGCGCTTATGCACGCCCCCTACAGACCTCTTAGGAAAGGGGTGAAGTCAATAGTAGACAGTCTAAGGTTACAGTTTTTGGGGTTTGGGGGAAAAAAAACCACAGAGTCAGGTAGAATATTCCAGACATTGACCACTCTGTTGCTGAAGTTGTATTTCCTGCAATCAAGTTTGGTACGATTAACCTTGAGTTTGTATCTATTGTTTGCTCTAGTGTTGTTATGGTTGAAGCTGAAGTATTCATTGACAGGTAGGACATTGCAATGTATGATTTTATATACTGTACTTAAATTGGACCAAAGGCAGTGTAGTTCTAGGTTTTCTAGGTCTACAATTTCGAGTCTGGTGGCATAAAGTATTCTGCTATGAGTAGAGTAGTGGAGAACTCTTCTTGTGAAATATTTCTGGACTTTCTCAACTGTGTTAATGTAAGATATGTAATGTGGGTTCCAGACTGATGAGCTGTATTCGAGTATTGGTCTAGCAAATGTTTTGTATGCTATAGTTATTAGTGTAATATTACCAGAGAAAAAGCTATGTAAGATTAGGTTAACAACTCTTAATGCCTTTTTGGCTATGTAGTTACAGTGGGCTCTAGCACTTAGGTCATTTGAGATGAGTACTCCAAGATCCTTGACAGAGTTTGAATTATCAACAAGGTCTTGACTATTCAGCCTGTATTTTATTTTCTGACTTTTTTTGCCAATATGTAGGACAGAGCATTTATTTGTTGAGATTTGAAGTTGCCATTTGTTTGACCATTCTGATACACAGTCAAGATCTTTTTGAAGGGTAGCAGTATTGTCTGTGGTGTTGAATAGCTTTACATCATCAGTTGCTCTTGATATGATCACAGAGGTCATTTTTGTAGAGTATGAAAAGAGTTGGTCCTAGAACACTGCCTTGGGGGACACCACTGTTGGCAGAATTTGATAGGACGCTCCCAATTTTGACCATTTGTTGTCTGTTTGACAGGAATGCTTCTATCCAGTAATGCAGGTGTCCAGAGATACCGTAAAATTTTAGTTTTAGGAGTAGTTTGTTGTGTACCACTGAATCAAAGGCTTTACAGAAGTCTATGTAGATTGCATCTATTCCTTTGCCTTGATCGAGTTGGGTAGTCCATATGTTTTTGCAGTGTAAGAGTTGCAGATTACATGATAGTTTTTTCCTAAAACCAAATTGTTTATGAGAGAGTAGGTTGTTTGTTTCTAAGTGGAGGATGATGGATTGGTTAATAATTGATTCCATGAGTTTACAGGTGACACAGCATAAAGAGATTGGTCTGTAATTTTCAACTAGGCTGGGGTCTCCCTTTTTGAAGATGGGGATGACCATGGCTTGTGACTATTAATTAATATTATTAATTAATATTATTAATTAATTAATATTAATTATGACTATTAATTGTTAATGACTGTTAATTAGTGAATTAGGAAGGAAAATGCATCAAAAAACCCAGTATTGACTTGATTGGATTGACTTCATATTGGTCAGAATTCCATCCTACTTGATACCCTTTGACATGTCTTGTCGAAGGTACTGGAAATGGTAAGCCATTGGCACCAAAAATAACTGAACTGGCCTAAGAAAAATCTCATCCTTAATCAGTCAATACTTATCTATTATGGACTTTTAATAATTAATTTTAGGAATTGTAAAATTATTAAAATGTCATGTGGTGTCTTTGAACTTTTGTACATGGAATGCTTTTTAACCTTTCTGTTTCAGTTCTATTTCACAGCACATCAAATATAAACTCTATCTCAAAGTTGTCTTTAGTAAACATATTTGATATTTGCAATCAAATGTAATATTATTCCATAAAGTGTTTTTTCATGAAGCTAAATAATTCAGATTTGCTTTCTTGTCTTGGTATTTAGTTTCTGTATATATTCCCAATATTATAAATAGAACACATTGATAAATCATTAAGCAGTTTTGGTTCAATAATTTCTGCTAATATGCCAAACAAAATGCAAATAGATTGTTTTATTTTACTTCTTTTAAATTTTTCATAATTAGTCTGCAGCTGTTGAGATTTTCTTATTTTTCTAAAAAAGTAGTGTAAATCTGCATTTGAAAAAATTGTGGAAAATGATATATTTTGCTAAAAATTTGCAATTGGGTAAAATCCCAAGAAGACAAATGATTGTTTCATATCTTTGCATGTTTATGTCTTTATGACTGCAAAAGCAGGCGATCAGCTGATTGAATACATCTTCAGGTAAGATTAGATATTATGCTACCCAAAGAGGCTTAATTTGGTACTCTAAGCAGCTGGTTCAATGCAAAATATCTTGATTGGCTGATCTGATGGTATCACAAAATACATTCATTCTAGTACAATATTGCTTGATTCTGTTTGAATCAATTGATCTACCATTGCTTGAGTTGATGATGCAGGTCAGAATAAAATCATATATCAATTATTACTGTTTCATTTGTTCCTAAGCACTCCAAAGGTTAAGATTCTGTAACTCTTTATGAATTTTTTTGATATCTAATCATGGGAACTATTTAAAATGCATTTGTTTGACATTATTCATATTTAGGACAAATAAGAGATTTCCTTTCTGTAACTATGTTAGTCTGTAGTATTGAAGAAAATTGCTTTATTTTTTTGAGTCATAAGGTGCTGGAATAGAAGATAATAAAATATGAAATTTCTGTGCCTCTAATAGGTTTGTACCAGAGCAAATTTGCTGATATTCCCTTATTATGAAAGATCTTCATGCTTTCTAGTATCTAGGAATTAGTATTATTTCTTTTAATTTATAACTGTATAGTACTATACTACGTCAAATTCTTTAACTGTATTTTTTGAAAAAGAAATGTGCTAGACAAATGATAATCATACTAAAAATTCTGATTTCAAGGCTAGATTTACAAATGTCCATCTTGCCTTCTTTGATTTTTGCATTTGGGCATATTCCTTCGTCATTTTGTTATGAATTTAGATCTAAAATTATTCAGACATTCTAGATAACAAATTGAATCCATTAAATTTATTATTTAGCTTTATTGCTTATTTTATGTTAAGCAGATTTTTTTTCAAAAAAAGTTTTGGATCTGAGCCACATGCTGCACAAAAGTATTCTTCCTGCTGACTGTTTCTGCTTGCAGAATATTTTTTTGGGAGGAGGGTGGATTGATTGGTGGGACAGGGATGGCTTCAAGTCATTTTTTACTCCAGGTAACTATTTGATACATCTCTGTAGTTTTTTAGGCAAGAATTTGGAAGTCTTTGCCTTGTCTGTGTCATAGGGTTGGCAGAGATTGAGTGGCCCAAGTTCACCCAGTTGGCTTTGTGCCTAATGTGGAATTGGAACTCATGGTCTCCCAGTTTCTAGCCTGATCATAACCATCATACCCAACTGGCTCTGTTTGCAGGATATTTCAAGATGTTTTAATGGTATCTATCAAGATGTTTTTATAATGTATGACTTTGGTTTTATTCTTATGTGTAAAATTATTTTATTTTTATTACTATGTTTCTACTGTATTTATGAGCACTATATATTAATGTATTTATTTTAATTCACAATTACAGATTTAGGGATGTCATTCAGAATCAGATGATTGTACTGTAAGGTCTGTAAATAAAATTTTAAAACAACAAAATATAGCACAACACAATATAAGATTTGAATATTGTACCCAGTGAAAATCTTATATATATATATATATATATATATATATATATATATATATATATATATATATATATATATATATATATATATATATATATATATATTTAAAGTTCTACATTTCCAGTTTTTTTTATAATTCCTTTGCTCTTTTTTTATAAAATTGTACTGCTGCAGCATCATGTGCCTCTTATTACTCTGTTCTTTTATGCTTTTTTTAAATATTCTTTTTATATTTTTTCTGAGATAGAAACAAAAGATGTCCAATATCCTTTAAACCTGATTCCTTTTTGTACTTCTCTGACAGAATCTTTCTTTTTCTGAATCTACAGAAAATTCTGCTCCTTTTGTGCCTTTATTAACACAATTGCACAATAAACTTTTAATTAAAAATATTAAAATATCTATATCATAAATATTCAAACACTACTCTGTGTACTTATAACATTAGCAAAAGTTTATAACTTGGTCTTAATTGCCATGTTCTGCAAATCAATAACAACAAAAATAATAGAATTGAAGAAATTCCTTGGATGAGAAGTGAAACATTTTCAAAGAAAATAACCGAGAAAATCCTGTTGCCTTTTGGCAAAAGCATTTTTGGGTCAGTCATGTCATGATTGATTGAGAACAAAAATAATAACAGTGTAATTTGTTTTTTGTGTGTGCAATGTGCCTTTTGCTCCTTGTGTGACGTGGTTATGCAGAGGTTTATTGCATTCCAACTCTGAAAGGAAGTGAACATTTATTTATTTTTTATTTATTTATTTATTTGATTTGCCAATTGTTTACAAGATAATAAGTATAAATGTATACATAGTTGTGAATACATGAAATGGGTACATATAAGAAAAATAAAAGAATAAGAGAAACAATAGGACAGGGACGGTAGGCACGTTGGTGCGCTTTATGCACGCCCCTACAGACCTCTTAGGAAAGGGGTGAGGTCAATAGTAGACAGTCTAAGGTTAAAGTTTTTGGGGTTTGGGGAAGAAACTACAGAGTCGGGTAGAGTATTCCAGACATTGACCACTCTATTGCTGAAGTCGTATTTCCTGCAATCAAGTTTGGTGTGGTTTACTTTGAGTTTGTATCTATTGTGTGCTCTTGTGTTGTTATGGTTAAAGCTGAAGTATTCATTGACAGGTAGGACATTGCAATGTATGATTTTATATACCATGCTTAAGTCAGACCGAAGACGGCGTAATTCAAGGTTTTCAAGTTCTAGAATTTCAAGTCTGGTGGCATAAGGTATTCTACAACGAGTAGAGGAGTGGAGAACTCTTCTTGTGAAATATTTCTGGACTTTCTCAATTGTGCTAATATCAGATACGTAGTGTGGGTTCCAGACTGATGAACTGTATTCGAGTATTGGTCTAGCAAATGTTTTGTATGCTCTGGTTAGTAGTGTGATATTACCAGAGAAAAAGCTACGTAGGATTAGGTTAACAACTATTAATGCCTTTTTGGCTATGTAGTTGCAGTGGGCTCTAGCACTTAGATCATTAGAGGTGAGTATTCCAAGGTCCTTTACAGAGCTTGAGTCATCAACAAGATCTTGACTATTCAGCTTGTATTTTATTTTCTGATTTTTTGCCAATATGTAAGACAGAGCATTTATTTGTTGAGATTTGAAGTTGCCATTTGTTTGACCACTCTGATACATAGTCAAGATCTTTTGTAGGGTAGCAGTATTGTCTGTGGTATTGAACAGCTTTACATCATCAGCGAAGAGAACGCAATTGCTCTTAATATGATCACAGAGGTCGTTTATGTAGAGTATGAAAAGAGTTGGTCCTAGAACACTGCCTTGGGGAACACCACTATTGACAGGTACAGAATTTGATAGTACGCTCCCAATTTTGACCATTTGTTGTCTGTTTGACAGGAATGCTTCTATCCAGTTATTCAGTTGTCCAGAGATACCATAGGATTTTATTTTTAGGAGTAGTTTGTCGTGTACCACTGAATCAAAGGCTTTACAGAAGTCTATGTAGATTGCGTCTATTGCTTTGCCCTGGTCGAGTTGTGTCGTCCATATGTTTTGCAGTGTAAGAGTTGCAGATTACAGGATAGTTTTTTTCTGAAACCAAATTGTTTATTGGAGAGTAGGTTATTTGTCTCTAAGTGAAGGATGATGGATTGGTTAATAATTGATTCCATGACTTTACAGGTGACGCAGCATAAGGAGATTGGCCTGTAATTTTCAACTAGGCTTGGGTCTCCCTTTTTGAAGATGGGGATGACTGTGGCTTGTGACCATAGGTTAGGCAAGGAGCTGGTTCCGAAAGATTTTTCAAAGATTATGCTTAGAGGTTTGGCTATGGCAGTGGATAGCTTTCTTAAGAAGTAGGCACATATTCCATCCGGTCCAATAGATAGAGATGGTTTTAGGTTGCGTAGTGCTTTTTCAACATTGTCTTCTGTGAAATCGATATGTATTAGATCATTGTTGTTATCTGTGGTACGGCTAGGAAATACTGGGCATGATCCATTGCTGTTTACAAATACTGAGCCGAAGAATGTGTTAAAGATGTTGGCTTTAATGGTGTCGTCGTTGCAGTCTTTACCATCAGGTCCTATCAAGGAGGGATGGACCTTGAGTCTTTTAGTTTGTTGTTTACAAAATTGTAAAAGCACGGGTGGAATTGGTGCTTAGAAGGTTTTCCTCTTGTTTAATGTGATAATTGGTGCATTCGGTCTTTATCTGGTGGCATAAATTTTTGTATCGGTTTTTTTTTTTTTTTTAAAACAAGTTTTATTAAAAGTTTCAACAACAAACAAATCATTACATATTGAATCTTTCCCTGTCTTTCTACAATAATTTCCCCAATATTCTCATAAAACACAAACAAACACAAACAAACATAAAAAAATCTTTTAGTAAAGTACCTTGGCCCCAGTTACCTCTCTTTGCATGGGCTAAAATAATAGCACATATCACTCTTCACATTTCTATCTTATTTAATCCATCTTAATTAAATCATTAAATTTGTATCTTTTGCCCATTCAATTATCCCTCTATCTCTTCTTATAATAAAAAAAAATTTCTCCTGAAATCACTAATCAGAGTATGATGCCTTTCTATCCTCCCCTAAGTTAGTAAAGTTAACATTCAGCATAACAAATACCCAATTTGGTTCTGCTTGGTACATTCTATCCACCAAAAATGTTTAAATACATTGTATCCTCCTTTCCTTCGATATTTTATTACATTTTAAAAATCAATCATTATTAAAAACTTCAACATTTTAATTTCTTATTAAATCTTAAACCATTCTAATTTACTATTTCAAATATAAATGTTACAATACCATCTTCTGTACCTTAGCAGAATCTTTCTTACAGAAAATTATATTTCATCCTTTGTCTCTAAAAAAATCCCTCTTCTCCCATCCAATTTTAAAGCTTTGAGGCTTTTCTCCGCCTTTCCCCTTTCTTTCTTCCCCCACCAAATCTTCCTACCCCCTTCTTCTTCTAACCTCTACCTTGCTAGGATCCCTTCTCTGTTGTGTTCCCTTTTTCTCTTGTTTGTTATCATTATATTTACTTTGCATCATATTTTTCTCTTTCTCAAATGTTTTTTTAGATCTTAAGTCCTTCATTTTCCTTGCTCTCTTCCTTCCTTCTTCCTTAGATAAGTTTTGGGATTCAATGAAGATGGCGTCTTCGTCTCTTCCTTGTTGTTCTTCTTCCGTTTCCATCTGTTCCATTGTCTGTTGGTAATTGACCAGCGCCATTTCTAGAAATAGAAAAGCTTTTTCCATGCCATCTTTGCAGGCTGCTTTTGTTTGCTCATATTCATCCCTCAGGTCTTCAAAAGGAAAGCCATTATAAATAAATCTTTTCTTTTCTTTATTCCTCTTTCTTCTTACACCAATCAAATATTCCGAGAGAAAGGCAAAACAATCCCAAAATCCACAATCCTCAATAAATCCAAGCAAGCCAAAATTCCCCCTTCCTCTTCCAGGGGTGGTATCAAACAAATAAAAAAAAAGAATCCAAGTCTATATTTTAAAGCCTTATTAAGATTGTATTTCTGTCCTCAAGTCTTCAAGGCATCTCCTCCAACAAGATCCAAATTAATATATTTTCTTTATCCTCTCCCTTCCGGCTTAATTCCGTCGGGAGGGAGAGTAAACTTTCCCTTCAGCACCTCAAAATAGCCGCTTTTTTTTCTCTTGTGGAAGAAATCATCAGAAAACCATCTTTTCCAGGAATTAAATTAGATAAATCTCAAAGCCCTGGGTCGACCAAGAAGAACTTTTACTTTCAATAACTTTCTCTTCTTCCTCCTGCACATACTTGCCCGGCTGTCAACTTCTTTGTGGCGGCCATTGCGGACCGCCGCTGCACCGTCCTGGTAACAGGGGGTTCTGCCGGCCAGGGGGGGTCTGCAACACCCCAAACCCTTCCTCCGGATCCCCTTACCTTCAGCTACCCCTGCAGGGCAGCCTTGCTCCGCACCCGTCCGGGTCGGAGCCCCAAACGGCTAGCGCGGCAGGGATCGCGCAGCTTCGCGAATCCCTACCGCCGGCCGACAAACCGGAAACCCTAAATTTTTGTATCGGTTTTTGAAATTGGCAACGTGACCAGATTTGTTTTTCCGCCAGAGTGATCTCTTTTTGGATTGAAGTTTCCTTATTGATATGGGTAATCTGCTTTTTGTTTTGTTTTGGGAGTTGTTGTTGGTACATATAGTTTGATGACTCTTTTGACTTCAAGTAAAAATATGTTGTAATGGTCTTCAACAGTATTGCATCCAGTGAATAGAGATTGCCAATCAAGGGATGAGAGATCGTTGTGTATAAGATCATAGTTGCCTTTTTGAAGTTACAATTGGGAATTACATCATTGTGGTGATTTTTGTGTGGACGTATGTTGAGACAAAAGTCAATCATATTGTGGTCGCTACTGGAAAAGGGTTCTTTAGTTTGTATTCCGTAAATTAAATTCAAACTATTGCAGAAGATGAGATCGAGGCAGTTGTTTAGTCTAGTGTTGTTGGTTACTAGTTGTTCCAGTCCCAGATTTGTAGTAGCATTGTAGAAGGTTGTGTGTATGATTTCAGTTGTACAATCATTTAGGGTCCAGTCAATATGAGGTAGATTGAAATCACCAAGAAAGATAAAAGGGTATGGGCAGGATGCAGCCCATGTTAGTAATGTATTTAGCTTGTTTACATGTTCGATGTCATAATCAGGTGCTCTGTAACATAGTAAGAATCGAATTGTGATATTTAAGTATAGTTCACAGATGATGGTCTCAGGAAGAGCAAGCTCCTGGGTAACTTGGATATTTTTTAGATGTAAGGATTTTTATAGAAGATAGCAACACCACCTCCTCGGCGATTTTCACGATCTGATCGGTAAACATGATAGTCTCTTACTGTGGTAATGGAGTCGGGAGAGATGCATTGAGCCATGTTTCACAGACAAATATAATGTCAAAGTTAGCCATATTTAAAAGGATGAGAAATTCAGGTATTTTATTCACGAGGCTTCTTGCATTGAGTAGTTTGCATTTAAGGCCGGCAGTAGTTGGAATTGAGGTAGTTGGGGCGTGCGTGCCTAGTCTTGGGTGATGGTGGATCGGTTGAGGTAGGGTTGTGGTTGAGGGTAAAAGCTGAGTATTGGGTTGCGTGGCTTACTTTTGATACAGTCAGCATGGTAGTCAATGTACAGGTCCTTCTCTCCATTGTCTAGACGGTTTTTGAGTTCAATGCGGAGTACACGGAGCGGGCACGCGTTGCTGTATGGTTAGGTCAGGGCGGCAACGGAGGTTCTTATGGTTGGTGTTGGTTTTGGCGAGTGAGTTTATAGTATAAATGAATTTACGTTTGCTTGTTTCATTTTTGCAAATGACTCTGCACAGGCGTGGGGCTACAGAGCTGTCACTGTTATTGAGCTCTCGGCCAATGCGTGAAATGTCAAGTATTTCATCAGCGGAGATGGTTGATGCTTGATAATCCCTGATGATGTTTCGGACAGTTGTGATGTCATCATTGTTATTGGTGACCTCTAGACCAAATAAGATGGCGTTTGGGCGTTTCCGTTCACGCTCAACAGCTTCTCTGATGAGGATTGGGATATCAATATTTGTCTGGGTTGTGTTTATTTGTGGATTGGGTTTTGGATTGGGTTGTGGTTGTTGGGTAGAGATGTGGTTTGTAGCTATTGGAAGTTCAAGTTTTTGCGTTGTTTCTTTTTTTTTCAAGGTTGGATATTCTTTCTTTTATGGCGTCCAGGGATGCTACTATGGTTTCAATGGTATCAATTCTTTCCAACAGATCCAGTTTGGGTTTGCATGCGTCCTATGGTTTCAATGGTATCAATTCTTTCCAACAGATCCAGTTTGGTTTGCATGAATTGCAGTAATATGGAAACTCATTGGATGATTCCAGGTATTGAATAAATTGCTCGGTTAATCCCAAGCAGTCATGATGAGTGTATTTCTTACACAGAGAATATTTGATGGAGTTTTCATTATCCTTTAGATTTTTGTAGCATTTAAGGCATGTGCAGGAGTCTTGTGGATCATTGGTGGGGATTATGTTCTCTGTAGGTAGTGCTTTGGCATAGGATTTTTTCTTGTCATGGTAGGTTTGATAAGATGGTACGTTGATTAAATTAATTAATGGAACAATATCACACCAATCAATCATTAGAGCAAATTGTCCTTGAACTTGTTTGGAAGTTCTAGCAGGAGAGCATAGCTATCCTATACCCTTGTTCAAAGATTAACAAACTTTTTCTACCTAGGACCGTTGTTCTTTTTCACTGACTATGCAGCTTTGGGAGAAATGCACATGGAATGGTAGGGGAGTAAGCATTCCACTCATTATTCAGACCTGCCTATTCAATGTCATCAATGCTGGTGCTCAGTAGGATACCAGATATCATCAAGTAGTTTCTTACACTAAAGTTCCAAAAGGAAAGGGACAGTAGAGTAAGATTACACTTCTGTGGATATTGGAATGCCACAGAAGAGGGCCATAGTTGGAATTAAGAGTGCAATCCGATGGAAAGTTGCTTGCAAACAAACCTTACTGAATTCGTGGCATTCTATAGATTTTAAACAATTCTAAACAATTCTATAGATGCATGTTCTGTAAGATGTGATCCATAAATTGTGCTCCTTTATTAAGTTTGAGCTAGTCATTTTCATGAAGTAAAGGTTAAATGGGAGAAACGGAAGAAATTCAACTTCTTTGTGCAGATGTAACACTAGAAGTTCCTCTAATTGAAATAAAAATGTACAGACAAAAGGAACATAAAGTCCATGTCCTACATTTGCTAGCAAAGTAATGTCTCTTAGGCTTCACATGTATATTTTACTTAACCTTTTTAATTTCTATGCTATCAGCCCCAGTGGCTTTTGTTCCAGCCAACTTCCTCAGTTCAAAGTTTTAAGTCACAATCCTGGCTTGTTTAAGCAAAAATCATAGCTCCAGCCTTTTCTATTTTACCCTCTTTAACATTTCATTGTTGAAACGCTGCTAACTTTTTAGTGCTGGTGACAAAGTTCAATTCAATCTTTTGAAAAGAAATAGAGATCCTAGGGGGAGTGGGGGGGTCTCTATGGAATTTTTTTTTTTTTTCAGGGAATGGGGTAAAAGGTGAATCAAGAGCTGAATAATATTGAGGAATATCCTGCTATCCACTGTGCCTTTTGTTCTCTTAGTGAAAAGTGAAAACGGTCAGAAGCCTTAGGTGGAATCCCCATGGAGTATTCAGAATCAGAATAGAACTGGAGGGGACCTCGGAGGTCTTCTAGTCCAGCCACCTGCTCAAGCAGGAGACCTGATACAGTATTTTCTTAAAAACCTCCTGATGAAATACCTACAGCTTCTGAAGGCAAGTTGGTTAAATTGTTCTCAGTGTTAGGAAATTCCTCCTCAATTCCAGGTTGCTTCTCTCCTTGATTAGTTTCCATCCATTGTTTCTTGTCTTGCTTTTTGGTGCTTTGGAAAATAAGTTGACCCCTCTTCTTTATGGCAGCCCCTCAAGGTCCTTCTCACGGTTATTGTTTTTGAGCCAGGCTTTGCCTAATCTGTACCTTTGGTTTTTCTTGCCCAGATATAAAACCTTGCTTTTCCTCCACATTAAATTTCATATTGTTGGAAAGGGCCCATTGTTAAAGTCTGTCAAGATATATTTGGATCCTAAGCTTATCTTCTGGTGTATTGGCTATTCTGCCAGCTTAGTATCATCTGCAAATTTGATGAGTTCCTTCCCCCCTCATCTAAGCCATTAATGAAGATATTGAAGAGTACTGGATCAAAGACAGAACCTTATGGTAGCCCACTGCTTACTTCCCTCCATGTACCAGTTGAGTACGGCTTGTCATCCAGTTATAAATCCATCTGATGGTGATCCTGTCTATCCCACTTTTTTCTAGCTTATGAAGAAATAGGTAGAGAACAATAAATAAAATAGAAAAACCTATAATTCTCAGAACTCTAGAGTTGAAACCTTCCTGAAGTATGCCCCACACATACTCTATGTCATTTAATCTGCAAGTAGCGAATTGGGAATCCCATGTTAATGAATATTTCCATAAGGCAAGTGTTCTTCTCTCAGTGTCTTAGAAGCACATCTGTGCATAAAAGTTTTATGGCAGTAGCTTTTCCTCCTCCTCCTTCTTCCCCTCCTCCTCTCTTCCTTTCCCTCTCTTCCCTCCCCTTTCCTCCTCTCTTCTCTTCTCCCCTCCCGCCACCCTTCCTCTTCCGGTTCTTGTCCGGTTCTAGCCTGGAACATTATGAAGATAAAAACAAATGAATGTTCTGTACGCAGACATATAAAGACAGACAAAAACAATAAATGACTGAATGAGAATATTTTCTGCAAAATTCACCTTTTTTTCGAGGTGGAAGAAAAAGGAAGATGTATAAAAATCTTCTGTAAGTGTGGTCTTAGCTTCATTTAAACTCCCAACTACTGAACAAGCTTTTATTTGTGAATTTCAACTATATCATTATAATTCTTAAATCTATACCTTTTTACTTGGGTGGTAGTTTTACCAATAAGAAATATAAAATATATTCTCCCCTTTTTGTGGGGTGATTTATAATGTTTTTCTTGGTATATTGGTTTGCTTGTTTGCTTGTTTCTTTGTTTTACTTCCATGTCTAAGTCTACACCTCTAGAATTTTTGGGGTAGTTACAAATCCCAAAACTATCCATGACTGAACCCGTGTCAAACCTACCAACAAAACCTACCAACAAAACCAGGAATCAACTTCACAGAAAGGATAAAAATATTTTTATTGAGAGTGGTTATGATAACAGAATCTTGAAAGTCTGAATGTACTGTATCTCCTGTCCTTATTTATACACATGTAAATTAGGAAGATTTTTATTTGAGCCTCTTCCATATATTTCAGTGGTGGAGAAAACATATTTTAAGTCCATAGCAATTTTTTTTACTACCAGTTCTGTGGGTGTGGCTTGGTGGGCATGGCAGGGGAAGGATACTGTAAAATCTCCAGTCAGAGGTGATATTTTCCGGTTCTCCAAACTACTCAAAATTTCTGCTACCGGTTTTCCAAAACTGCTCAAAACCTGCTAAATACCACCTCTGGTTTTCTCCTCATTGCTTTGGTAACAATTATTGCATATCACTGTCAATTATATTCCATTCTTCTATATCCTGCTTAGTTTCCAAGACCAGACAAGTTTAGTGAGATTCTCCTCCTACTTAGACTATTTTTACAAAAAAAATTATTGCAAGCAAGGGGTATATAGGTTAACCATTTAGGTGATTTAATAATTGCCCCCATCTTATCTGCCTGTGATCATCAAGATGGAATATGGTAAAATAGGGTATGACCTTTATTTTACAATATTCTATAAAACATTCATAAAATGAATAGATTATTATGCAAATGAGCATTTCTATTGAAATAAGAGTCAGTACTGGAAGTTTTATTTCTTAGTATCCCCTGGGAGTTTTTAAACTTTCTAATTTTAAGAATACTTTATTTTAATGCTGAACATTTCAATTGTGGTTAATTACTTAATAAAAATAACCAAGATACACAAACACACACACACACACACACACACACACACACACACACACGGAGAGAGAGAATATTGATAAGCATTTTCAGCATCCCATTTCTCTAATTTTGGGCAGGATTTAAATATTTAGAATCATGAATCAGATTTAAATAGTTTTTGTAATAGTAGACTGCAGTAATAAATTAGTTTCTACAGCTTCGATACAGGCTAGGCCTCACATAGGTTGAAAGCGCGTACCAGGAACAGAGAACATCAATCAACAAACACGTCATCATGGGCAAATAACTGGAATGTAAGCGCTGATTTGCTACTTAGTACCTTTTAAACTGACCATGTAACTGTGATTGGATGTTACTATGTGTGCACTAATATTCCTACTCATGTAACTTAATGATTGGATAGACTTCACTGCTTGTGACGTATCACTGTGTGTTTTTTAATAAAAGAGCTTCCCCGAGCTTATGAGAGGGGCAGCTCACCCAAGATAGAACCTGCGTTGGAGCCTTCCTAATGCGGAGCAAAGCCGCAGTAGACTAAGACACTGTACATCACGGGTGTCAAACTTGCCACGTCACTTTGTCATCATGTGATGTATTGTGACATTTTCCCCCCTTCATTGAGCTGGGGTGGGCGTGGCCTACACATGATGCATCAGGCCCATGCACAGCCAGTTTGACACTCTTTGACACCTTGCTGTAGATTATATGCAAAATCACATTTAAAAATACTGTTCATTAATATTGCTAATGCATATTCTGCAATTATTGCATTTTTAAAGTTTTCAATAGTTAGGAGGAAAAGTATAATAATTTTTGTCAGTTCCTACTGCCCAAAACCTTATATATAATTTAATTAGTTGTTCTTTAAATCCCAATAATCATTTAATTTTGTAATTATCACCTTAAGAATTAATAACAATAATCTCCTAACAACTACATAACACATATACCTGACCTTTTAAGTCAGATTCTGCATGGTACTTTCCCCTTCAGTTACATCACATCATGCATAATTTCAAAAATAAAAATTAGTCTATTCAATTAATCTTAAAAACTGATATTGATCTTATTACAGTAATCCTCATAATTCGTTTCAACTATATACTTAAATTCATTAAACATAGTTAATAAACTCATCATAGTTTCTATTTTTTCACATTTATACCATTTATCTATATATATAGTTTAATTTAAAAAAACAAGTACTCTAATAACAAAAAGTATCAATTCCAATCTTTCCATTTTTAAAAAATCTATATTTTCCTACTTTCTAAATAATTTATTACTTCAAATACATTTATACTATACCTCATCACCTTCCAGAATCCCCTTTCTTAATCCTTATTTAACAATTATCTCTGTGTCTTTTGAATAACCAATTTATTTTCATTTTGTTCAATTTCCATGTTTCTTTATTTCCTGGTTCTTTTTCTTATTACTTCTTTTTTCCTTCATTTTTCCCTCCTTTTCTTATTCCAGCTTTTATCTCCCTCCCTCCTTAAAACTTCTTTCTGTGTTCCCCTTTTCTGTTGTTTCCTTTTACTTTGTTTAGTTTTCAAAACATTCCCCTTTTTAATTGCCTCCTCAAATCTCCAAGTTTTAGTTCCCATTCTTTTCTCCTTTAGCTGTAATATTCGTTGCTCCAATTGTTTCAACCAACATGTTTAGAGTTTATTTCCAACGATCAGCTTTTATTAATTACTCTTTAGGTTTTTCCTGAATTCATCAAATAGTCCAATATCCTTAAGTTTAAGTTTATGCCAAAATCACCAAACAATCCCAAGGTAATTTATTCCTGCTTCTTTCTTTTGTTTTAATGTTTCAGTATTTTACTTTCACTTTCCAGGGTCTCTATTTTGTTGTAACAAAGTTTCACTTGCTTTGTATCAAATTCAACTTTTAAAAGAGCCAGGCATTTCTAAAATTTACTTTTACCACTAGATGGCACTGTCTGTTATATCCAAATTCCACACTTTTTCTCCCCACTTTTTCTTCTCTATTTAGGGCTTTTAAAATTCAAAAGTCCAAATATCAATTACTGTTGTTGTTTTTTTTGACATGTTCAAGTTCAGCTTTAATTATGCCTATTTAGTGCCAAAATTTATCCAATTTAAACAAATATCTTCTTCTAGCTTCCTCCTTTCAAAGTTCAAAGCCACTTTCAACTGTCAATTTTTTTTCTTCACTTTCTCTGGTCGCCACTTTTATTATCTCTCTTAACAATTTCTTAAGATTTTAATTCCAGGGTACCTTATGTTTAAATGTTGCACCTGATTGGCCTGATTTCATCCTATCCTCTTCTTCACTGCTCCTGCACAATCTTTGTCCCAGTCAGCAATTCCTCTTCAGGGTGGCCATATTTGATCACTGCTAGAGCTGTCTTTGGAGGGGAGTAAAATGCCTAGCCAGGAAGGGGAGATGTGGCTCCCCTTGACCCAGCTGGTGATCTCCCCCTTCTTCACCACCCCTACAGGGTGATTTTGGCTCAGATTCAGATGATTGGGGCCATCCGACAGGAGAGCACTGATCGAGGCCATAGATGATTGTGGTTTCCGGTCCGTCTGCGAGGAGGATGCCACCGGAAGTCCACTAAAACTCAAAATTTATTATAGCACCATCTCCATTTTGTTTGTTTTTTCAAGGCAGTATGAACTGACAAAAGTATTACCCATTCCTTCCTAAAATGGGAACATCCACTCACCATAGGTCTGTATCCAAGTATATATATATTGGATATTGACAGTGGAAAGTTTCTAGAATAGTATCATTGCTAAGAATTCTAGGAATTGAAGTTTATACATCTCAAAGTTGCCCAGGTTGGGAGACATTGCCCTAGAACAGGGGTGTCAAACTCATGGCCTGGATGCATCACACGCTGGCCATGCCCATGCCCGGTTTAGTGAAGGGGAAATATGTCATGATATATCACATGCTGCTACTATAACAACACAAGTTTGACACTTCTGACCTAGAAGGAAACTCAGTTTCATGTTTTTTTTTCACGCATTATGTTAGCATGAAGCATTCTTGTTATTCATCAAATCAATATATTTTATAGGGACCTGTGTAGTAACTTTTGTTTATCATATCTAGGTTTACTTGGATGTGTATATCCATTATACTATTCCTTTTGGTAAACAAAGCTATCTAGAGTGCAGAAAAGAAAAATGAAATAGTAAAATAAAGAATTAAAAGCATAAGATTAAAAAAATGAAAAAAGGCACATATTACTATCTTTTTCTATCTCTCTCTTCCTACTTTTCTTGCAAACTAGCCTTGCCTTTACCATGTCTATACATTAGTTTATCCATTGCCTTTTATTCTTTATAATCTTCACCCACTTGACACTAAAATTATTAACAAACAAGAGCAGCACAAAATTTCTCAATTCTCTTTCTTTTAAGGATCTCAGCTCCATCCAACTCTGATGTTCTTGGTTTTCCTCTGTCACTTCACTCAATCAGTCTTCCTGCAAACAATTGTTTTGCAATTTGGCAATAATTTATCACTCACTATGACCAAACCAGCTCAAAGTACTTCTTTTGTATTGATCATGCCCTTTTTTATTCAGACCTTATTCATTCAACCTCCGTTCTTTATTGATTCTATTTATATTTGTTTTATGACTGGCACTTACTACTCCATTTGACTGACTTTTGTTTTGCCTAGCTAACTTTCATTTCAATGTAACAAACTGAACAAAAGGATTGTTTTTAAATATTCAATCATTTTCCCTTCTATCAAAATTCATTCTTTACACAGACATACTCTTACCAGCATTTGCCATATTCTGCCAAAGTACATAAATTTATTTATTTGTTCTAAGGGTTTCTTTGGGGGGAAGGGGTTTCATTTATATACAACTTGTGATTGTTCACTCCATTTTTTTCCTGTCAATCACAACTATGGCCTTTGATTCATCAATTTGCAGATCCATGCTACTCATTCAACCATACTAGGCAAGGTTCACTGTATTCAACAAACACAGCAGTGTCTGAGGAGTCCTTGGTTCTGTATGAGCTTGATTATTTTTGGGTCACTGACAGAAAACCACACTCCTTACTAGCATGGATATGTTACCTAGATTGGGTAATGAAACAAACAAGCTCCATGAATACTGAGGACTCATCATTTCAACTCTGATATACAAATGCTCTCCTTTATTGATAGCAGTGTCTGCATAAAAATCTGTTATTATTCACAGTCCCAACTAACCTCTTTAACTTCATCACATGTATTATTTATCTGCAAATACATTAGACATCAGAGAGGACCTTTTTTTAAAAAAAAAATTTTAACATAATACTTCCTTTTTAAAATTTCTTGTTCATTATTTAACCATTCACTACCACTGCATGTTACATACTTGCTTTCATTCCATTCATCATCAACCTTAAACTTTATATTCATACTGGACATTCTGTAACATACTCTTATTCATTTTTGTAATATACTTTCTCTAAGACAACATTAAACTGATCTTTTTGTCTCACATTTCTATCACTTCTTATTGATCCCCTGAAGAGTAAAAAATACACTTCCTGCTTAGAACAAAACATGACCACACTTCCTAAATTCTGCCTATGTCTTCCTATTGCAACCTTTTCCTGCAAATTGCACCAAACACCACTTTAAACTCATTAATAAATCAATAATTAAACTGTAGCTTTTGCATTCACTTCACTTCAGAATTCAAAATTTTGGAAAAAGAATAAAGCAACTGCAATGACTTATATAGCAAAAGGGAGGGGGGGATTATTATTTGTGTATATTTTACCTAAATATGTTACTGAGTTCCATGATTGGCAATGCTAATACCACAGAGCTGAAGAGGGCTAATAACCAGCAGGAAATATAGTAATAAATGATGTGGTTCTGTATGCACTAAAGGCTGGAAAATAAGATTTCTTCTGCAAATGATGAGTGACAGAGGGAAAGAAAACAGCCATGTAATTTGATTTGCAGACCTCATGTAATCTAATTGTAATTGAGCAAAAAAAAATGTGTAAACTGAACAACCTTGCATGTGTTTGAACAAGATATATTAACTTTAGATAAGAGACACTGCTATTAAATAGTTATATTTTCATTATTGAAATATTTCTTTTTTCCTACAAATCAACATTTTCTCCAGCTTGTTTGCTTTGTAGGAATAACTATTGGAGTGGGACATATCAGATGGAATAAATCAAATCAAAAATCTGTTATGATCATAGAGCAGCACAAGGATGGCATACAGTCATTTAAAAGCATAGATGATACATCAGAATAAAAATAAAAAATTTAAAAATATGAACATCTAGAATATATAAAAGTGTAATTGAAAAACTAATATAGAAAAATCTAAAAGAAGGAGTAGGAGCATTAGATAAGTGTAGGGGATTATTAAAAATTAGTATGTGGGAGACTATATCAAATTAACGAACATTCTGATATAGCAGACTCATTAAATCTATGTTATAGAACAGGTCATTATCTGATGAATTTTCAGTGCTGATATGCAGAACCTGGCAACATTATAGAGCAGCAGTGTGATATAAAATTCTCCTGTGCACCCAAAATACAAGTCTGTGCATACCTACTCAGAAATGCATCTTGTTACCAAGCACTGTAATGCTATATAAATTAATGATCCTTGGAAGTTGTGATTTTCTAATATTTAAAAAGAGAACTTCTAACTGGGTGTGTTGGTTCTGAATAATGGATAAAGAAATAAAACCATTCTTGCTATATCTGGCCTATAACCATCTGGGTGATCATAAAAAAGGCAGCAAACAGTTCAAAGTTTTCTGTTTTTCTTTTTGTAGTTGTGTGATTGTCTGGATTTTTTTTCAAGCCAGATATGATTGGATTAGATTACTCAGCTTGAAATGTAGAATAGTATCCTGAATGTGAGCACAATGTGAGATTATTCCACACAATCCTGCTTTTGGTTAATCTCCATTATCTCTTATATTATACTCCATAATCTATGTCATTACAATGAAGACTCATCTCTATCATTTCTCCATGTGTGGCTTTCAACACCTATTGTAGATTGTTAACCCAGGTTGTTTGGTAGCCATATTTCCAACCAGTCCCTGTGTTGCATTTCTACACATCATCAGCTGTGGTTGTTTACTTATTCTTGTTTCATTTCCATGCAATGGCATTCTCATGCATTTTGCATTGTATTTACTGGATCCTGATTGATTATAGGAAAGTAATTTTTTCCATAGCCCTCTCCTGTGATTTGATTCCCCCATACATCACTCCCAGTGTTCTATTTCATTTTTCTTGTGTGTAGTTTCAATCATCTTTGTAACTTTTTTTGTTGATTTAATTGACCAAATTTCACTCTGTTCTTATTTCTTCTTCCAACACCTTAACTAAGACAAGATTAAATCAAAATGTCATTTTTTTTTTTATCTCCCTTTGCTGCCACCAGCTATTCTGGACTTAAAGTAAACTGAAAACTCATGGAAGTTGGGGACAGAAATCCATTAATATTTATTTTCTTTCTCTGACAGCGAGATCTGTCTATCTGTCAGTCCATCTATATACACATATATAGACACAGATATCATGTTAAAAAGAAAGCCATGGAGCTCTGGATTGATCAATTTGGTACAAATCAAAATCTAAGTTTCACTGGAACCTCATATGGAAACTTGAGAGAAAGCGGCTAAGATATTAATGATCATACAGAATAATAATCATGAACTGCTTTTTGAACTGTTGGAATCAGATGCACTGGGAAAAGATTGGGGTAAACTGCTATTAATCAATATATCATATATTGCAATTTCTACATCAAACACTAAATAGTATGGAAGGAACCCCACTTTTTCATCACTTTATTTTTCTTGTCCATCAGGAAGAAAGAACTCATGTTGGAATTTGCTAATTTTTTGAAAGGACATAATTTTATAATTGCTACATCATTTCATCTCATTGGATTGATTTTTCAATCCTTTCAGCTTGTTAAACTGTCCAGAAAGAAGCCCATTTGTTCTGTAGAACGCTTTGCCACTTCTTATTACATATAATAAGTGTTTAAGGCTAAAGGATATGGCTATTCAGATAAAAGTTAGAATATTAAAAAGGTCACAATAATAATCCATATGATTACCTTTCATGTTCTAAATACCTGGTACTAAATTATAAGGGCAATAGACAATTGATATTCTGTTTTCATATTGCAATTTAATAGCCCTTTCCTTTTCAATATTATAAGTTGTTCCTTAAATATCTCTCAAGAATGGTTCCAGAGCTTCAGCTGTAGAATTCCTGAAGCTCATTTGAAACTTTTGAAGTAATAGCATGTAGAAAGAGACTTTTTTCTTTCTTTCTTTGTCTACACTTCCATGAAGTGTAGAAAAGACTCTCAAAACAGCAATGGAATCATGGATGGATGGCCACATAAACTCTCTAGTTCCATTAATAAAATGGAAGGAAGACACAAGCAACATCTGCAATATTTGTCCATCATATTTGGAGAAGATTTGCAATACAACAACATTATTTAATTGACCCTATTTGCTCTCTCTACAAGGTGATAAGCGGTAGTTCGGATCCTAAGTATAAAATGTAAATATTAATTCATAAATAATTACCAGGTAAATAAAATTGAGAGAGAGAAAAAACCATCGAATGTTGTGGTTCAGCAGGCTACATTAATTATCCCCATTTAATGGTCTCTGCTTCAGTGTTGTGAAATGGTGGCTGTGATCCTGAGTGACAGATATGGTAGAAGTATGAATGGATTGATGGGACCTGGGACAGTATTTTCTTGGATGCTGAAGTTTAAACAAATCTATGCAACATGCTTCCCCTAATAGAAAGGTCACCTTCATACCAATAAGAACATTTCAAGCTCCAGTTAGATAAAGTTCATTCATAAGGGCCATTTGCAAAGCATAGCAGGTTTTTTTTTAAAAGATTTTTATTTATCTTTTTTTCCATATACAACTCAAGGCAGCAAGCATACATAATATTCCTTCCTCCTCCTATGTTCACCACCACAACCCTGGGAGGTGAGTTAGGTTGAGAAAGAATGATTGGTCCAAATTCCCTCCACTGGATTTTCATGCTTAAGGGAGGGCTAAAACTCCTGGTTTCTAAGTCAACATATAGGTGTGTTTGTGTCCAGTAGCGCTTAGACTAGTATACTGCTTCATAGTACTTTACAAATCCTCTCTAAGCAGTTTATAGAGTCAGCATATTGCCCCCAGCAGTCTGGGTCTTCATTTTTACTGACCTAAGAAAGATGGAAGGCTGAGTCAACCCTGAGCTCCTCAGAATCAAACTCCTGGAGTGAGCAACCTGCAGTACTGCATTCTAATCACTGTGCCACCCTGGACTCATTAAGCATGGATTTTGAGGGGCAGGGCTGGCCTCTTCATTACAATGTGGAAGAAAAGATCAGCAGGTTAATCTTCTCTTCTTACTGCCAGTAGAGGGAGGAAGTTCACTTGGCACATGTTACTCTCCCTCCCTTTCTTATAACAGCAATTGGTTTTGCTGTTTTGTTGCTCTTCTTTCAGTCATATAAAATTGCATCACACTGAATACCAATAGTATATTTAGCATTATATACATTGATGTGGGTAAAACTGTTGAAAGCATATTTTGAAATACTTAGCACTATGAACAATTACATGTAATAGCATGAAATTATGGCTGTTTGTTTAACCTTACACAATCAAGCTCCAGTATTTTTTCTTATTTTTCTTTCCTGTGCAATTTGCTATATTCATTTCATTTGAAATGAATCTAGTGCTCTTATTCAGAATATGTAGCCATTACCCAAAATGATATACAAAATTATCTTCTAAAGAGTTTGAGGTTGCTGATATCAATATGCACCTGAAATGTAATCTAACTGTACATTATAACTATCTATCTGTTTATCTATCATCTATCATCATTTTCTAACTCATCTATATATCATACATTATTTCAGAATAAAAAAAGTTGGTTTCTTTCACAAAATAATATGGATAAGGAAATACAAAAATATTTCTTTCTCATGGATTCTAGAAATTTGCAAAATAAACATAACACCAAATATTCCAAAATTACATTTTGGCAAAAAAAATAGTTGAATGTATAAAACTATTGCCAGTGAATACAACTTAATTAGAAACATCTGTATAACTAATGTACAAGGTAGATATTTTCTTGGGATATTATAAATAAACATATTTAGAGAAAACCCTGTGTTTGACATATGCAATTAATTTTATTGCAGATGGATGATACCAAAATATAAAGCAAACATTTGGAACAGTGTTGTAAACACGATACATCTATTTGGAAGAATTGGAAAGAAGGCAAAAATATACATGAAAATTAATGCATATCCACACACCCCAATTATTTGGGAGATGGAAAACAAGTAATCAAAATATAGCACAGGCACTCCTTGACATGGCTATTCCTTTTATTCATTCATTGTATCAACTTTTGTGAACTTCTGACAAGCTGTTGTGGTTCACTGGCAGCAGGTGCAGATGGTCGAGGTCTCAGAGAACGAGGAACTCAGATGAGGGGCCTGCGTGTGGTATCAGAACCATCAGGGAGTGGAATGCTGCCTTCGGAGATTGTGGAGGCTGGCCGCAGTGATGAAGAGGTCCCCAAGGAGCCTCTGCCCAGTGTGAGTGCATGCAGGGCTGCTCAAAGGAAAGAGCAGCTGCAGCAGCATGGGTAACTCAGAAGTAAGGCTGCAAGGTAATGGCCCCTCCCTTAAGAGATAAAAGGCAGCTGAGACACCGGAAGAGATAAAAGAGATCCCTTAAGAGATAAAAGGCAGCTGAGACTTCCTGCAAATAAGTTTTTGCACTCAAGCCTTGTGGACATTCGGAGTATCTTGGTTGGTGTTTGGAGATTCTTTGTGTTTGAAATATTTCTTAGTAACTTTATCTAGTATTCTTGGCAGCCTTGCACAATCTTAACAAAGCTCATTCTTATCAAAGACAATTAGTTGGAAACAGCCTTTTAACCGTGAAGGAACGGAATTCGTAAAGAATCATTAAAAGGTTTTGCTGTTACCTCTGTTTCGTGTTTGTTTCCTTGGAACAAGGTTTGGGTCAGAACACAAGCAAAGTCAGTGGGGAAATCAGATTCATTTAACAACTCTGATGCTAACTTAACTGCAGTGATTCACTTAACCACTCTGGTAGAGAAAGGTAATAAAATGGGGTAAAACTCATTTAACAACTGTTTTGCTTAGCAATGGAAAGTTTGGGTTCAATTATGGTTGTACATTGAAGTCTACCTGTAGCTGTATTTACTTTTGTGCATTATATCTATATCTATATCTATATCTATATCTATATCTATATCTATATCTATATCTATATCTATACCTATATCTATATCTATATCTATATCTATATCTATATCTATATCTATCTATATCTATATCTATATCTATATCTATATCTATATCTATATCTATACCTATATCTATATCTATTTCTA
Organism: Notechis scutatus; assembly: GCF_049901735.1. Taxonomy (NCBI): domain Eukaryota; kingdom Metazoa; phylum Chordata; class Lepidosauria; order Squamata; family Elapidae; genus Notechis; species Notechis scutatus. The sequence continues at coordinate 100,288,906 of NC_142011.1, read as the reverse complement.
TATCTATATCTATACATACACACACACAAACACACAAACACACGTGCACGTACACACACACACACACACATACACACAGAGGTCTTGGCGTGTTCGAGTCTTTTCCCATGTAAGATTGAGAGCATCTTGGCAACGTTTCGATGAGGTCCCACTTGCCATCTTCAGGCTGGTGCTTTCAGCTTCGTGCTTGTGCGAGTAAAGCGTGATTGGAGGTGCTGTCTCCCTATATATACCGTGTGGGGAGGTTGGCTGTGTTATCATTTCTTGATTGGTTGATGATGTTTGCAGATTGGCTGGCTTTTTCATAAGAACATGTGTGGCTGAGGTATTGGCTGTGTGTCTATCAGCCTCCTGTGTTGTAACGACCAGGGTAATGAGCTGTGTGATGACCTTCGGAGTTCTATTGTTTTGACATTCTGGGTCTTGTGCTGTAATCTCTTGGGTCGTTGGCTGTGTTGCAACATCCTGAGGTTTTGTGGTGTAACCTCCTGAGTTCTGTGATGTGATATCCTGAGCGGGTGGCTGTGATGTGATGTTCTGGCAAACATCAACTCCATTAACCATCAACTCCATCAACCAATCATTCTTAAGTTTTCATGGGTACTTACATGTATGGTATTCAGCTTTGTTTGGGTATTTTCCCACGTCATTATATTTGTGCTTTTAAAGTTGTAGCAACGTTTCGGCAGAATCTAATCTGCCATCATCAGGCTTCTGTACATAAAAGGCATCACAGACAAAATCAACAAAATTCCCCACAAACACAATATCAGGACAGCCTTCGACACTGACCAAAAAATAGCCAACATCCTAAGAAACCCCAAAGACAAGATCAGATGAACACTATACAGAAGCCTGATGATGGCAGATGAGATTCTGCCGAAACGTTGCTACAACTTTAAAAGCACAACTACAATGACGTGGGAAAATACCCGAACAAAGCTGAATAACATACATGTAAGTACCCGCGAAAACTTAAGAATGAATATATATACATATACATATACATATACATATACATATACATACACATACACATACACATACACATACACATACACACACACACACACACACACACACACACACACACACACACACACACACACATATATATATATATATATATATATATATATATATATATATATATATATATAATTTTGTCTTTACTCAATTTAGACTGAATCTAAGATTATTTATTTTAATTCTGATCTCATTTCCAAGGCCTCTTCACCATCCTCATTACAGCCTCACATACTTAAAGAACATGGTGAGACTAAATTGAGCCAAATCAAGCCACTCTAAACTGCACTGTTGTCCTCTTCCCTTTCCTAAAACTGTTAGCAGAGGGTGATGCTGTCAACTGCCTAATTGTCCCTCTGTAATGTCCAACAGTCAGTTCCACAAGTAGCTCTTAATAATTGCAAATATTATTCCTCAAATAGGTTGACCCTTGCTCAGCCTGTACACCCAGAGAGAAAGAAGGGGGGAAAGGAGGAAAAACATCAGTCAGGATGAATATGAAGTATTCATGAGCTAATCCTCAATCTCAGAGAGATTTGACTGAGTTTGCTTGAACATTGGATGCATCACTGATAAATTCTGGATAAGGTAATATTTAAGATGCTACACCAGCAACTGAGAAACTATGGTTCTGGTTCACCATCAGTCATGAAAACTCACTGTATAATTTTGTTTTTTTGTAGGAGCGAGTACCTCAATCTATCTATCTATCATCTATCTATCATCAATCTATCATCTACCTAACGTCTGTCTGTCTGTCTGTCTGTCTGTCTGTCTGTCTGTCTGTCTATCTATCTATCTATCTATCTATCTATCTATCTATCTATCTATCTATCTAATAATGCATCATATTAATGTATTTCAAGATGTCTGTTTAATCTTAGCAGAGTATCATTCTAGCATCTTTGTCTTCATCCTTAAGCATAAAAACAAATTTATTCAAGACAAATAATGGGAAGATAAAGGATTTAGAGATTTATTGAAAGAAAGCATTACTGCTGAGTGGATTTTGCAGAAGGATTTAAGTTTCAATTTACCAAGAGAAGAGAATATTTGTAGCTCAGAGTTGAACGGTGAGTTCTTGGTGCTTTTCGGGCTTGGTTGTTTTCTTACAATGGTTCATTTCCCAACTAGGTAACATCATCAGAACTGAATCATTATACATTACATTAGTTGGGTAATGAAACAGGTTGAAGAAAAAAACCAAGCTCAGAGACCCAAAGGGCTCTCAAATAAGTAAAATTCAAGAATTCCTTTGTTACTTATTTAGATCTTAATCATTAAGATTATGAAAAAGTTATTGAAGAATGAAGTGCATCTATTCCATTTGAAAGCTAGGCATATAACCAATATTTTATAAAACTCTTATATTTCAAATATTTCAAGTTTCCCTTGAAAGCTCAGAGGGGAGATCCAAACCTAACAAATCTTCTTGACTGTTTGCTGCATACAATTCCTTTAAAAACTACCACACCAACTTTTTTAGTTTATGTTAGTGAGGTAATAAAGTGATTGGTACATATTATTGTTGTTGCTGGCAATGGTAATGATAATCAATTCTTTTGACTGAAAGTTTCTACAGAAATTGGGAGAGTCACTGAATAATTTTTCACTAAGAGTCAGATATATTGTTATATTTCCAAAGGACTATAAACTGCTACAGCTTAAGAAATTGATGGAATTCATCTTAGCCATTATACTTTAAGTGAAAATAGAGAATACATCCACGTTGCACTCATAAGCCACTTCTGTCCTTTACTCATACACTCTAAGTTTTTGTAGGCTCAAGAATAACATGCTCTGAATGAGATATTTTGTCAGCAGCTTGTACAATACTCCCATTACTACCCCCTCCAACTTTCCATTTTTTAAAAGCAGTTGCTAATTCCTTTATTTCTGTGGGTTTTTCAATATTCCATTACGACAGAAGGGCCATCAAAGGGCACATAGACATAAACAACATCTACATGCCATTCAAAAGACATTGAAAGGTCAAAAAGGAAATAAAAAGACCAAAATACCTTCTCACCAGCAATCAACATTCAGATGACTAGAAATCATCGCCATAAGATGAACAATAAAAAAGCCTCAATTAAAGAACTGCCAAACAAGGTAATAGAAAACAATAGTCAAATTAAAAAAAACTACCAATACCATTCCCACCCACATTGACAGGGCAAGCCATAGTATATGAAATGAATGGCCTTCTAGCATTGATGATGTTTCTTATTTTGATAATGAAACATCTGGAAGAAAACAGCCTAGCTCAGAGACTACCAAGATCAAACTCTGACCTACAAATATTCTGATCTATCAGACATATTACTAGATAGTTCTTGGGTTATTTTATATGTCAAGCAATCACTATACTAATTAGAAAAATATGTAAGAGAAACTGCAAATTTCTTTATTTGTATTAATTTTCAAAAGTTAAGTAAAAGTTCAAAACTTCACTAACTTAAAAAAACATTAAAATATATATTAACATATAGGGTGAGTAAAAACACAGGACAAGTTAAAAAGTGACAAAAATACATCAAACAAATATATAACAAAAGTGACCTTCAACATTTTCCAGTAGAGAGATAATAATACAATGTCTTTCTAAGTTTAGATCAGTGGTGGGATTCACAATTTTTTACTACTGTTTCTGTGGGCGTGGCTAGGTGGGCGTGGCAGGGGAAGGATACTGTAAAATCTCCGGTCAGTGGTGGTATTTGCTGGTTCTCTGAACTACTCAAAATTTCTGCTACTGGTTCTCCAGAACTGGTCAAAACCTGCTGAATACCACCTCAGGTTTAGATGAATAATTAATATTTAAAATGTCTTCAAATATACCTGAAATATTCAAAATATATTTTCTTAATTTTAATCTAATACTTAATATTGTACATTTTCAAATATGAACAAACATATAATTGGAAAAAAAAACCACAATATTTTTCTAGTCAAATCCAATCTAATTCTCAAATCCCAAAGCCATAAACTGATTCATCCCCTTATCTTGTAAGATATCTACAGAAATTTCCAAGTTGCAATAGATTTAGTCAAATTGTTGTCTCTGAGTCTAAGCAATACAGTCAATTTCATCATTTCAGCTAGCTTCATTAATTTCAAGAGCCATCTTGGAGAGAAACTGGAACAATAAGGTAAATAGGCCTTTCTTATTTTTGTGATATCTAATCAGAGAAATGTGCTTATCTAGAACAAAATAAACCACAGCAGGCAAGTTGAGCATCACACTTGAGCTGATACTAGCTAGAAAACACAACTTTTAAATCGGAAAACATGGGAAGAGGACACATTTAGAAGGTGGAAGTAAATAGAACATGAAAACATTCTGGAAAAATGTCAATTGTTCTCCAGAACCCTTAGGTTCACTGTACTCATGGCATGACAATAATTTTATGTATATATAATATCCAAAAGTGTGCCTTTCATTAGTTTTTTTCTTTATTTATTATTGATGTCAGTAACAGTCTCTCCCCCCCAAATATTTATTTTGCATCTATAGAAAAATCTGTCTGTATGGGAAAATTGAATATAGATGTTTAAATATTTGCATTTGAATGCATGTGTGTGTATACACACATACACAAGTCACCTTAGTTCAAGATTTCTTATTCTCTAAATTTTTGTACAGCTCTAAAAAATTTGTAGTGTTTTTGAAATCTTTGGATTTATTTTGTGGTTGTTTCACTTTGATTAATGTTTTACATAATATTTTCATAATATTCATGTATCCTTAACTTTCATTGGAGGAACTCCTAGAAATCATTAGATACAAAGTGGAATTGAAGCATGACAAATATATCAACAAATCTAAGTTTTAATTATACTATCTACATCTACACACCTTTCTACACACCCACTACCTACCTACCTATCATTTCTCTCTCTCTCTTTCTCTCTCTCTCCCTCTCTCTCCCTCCCTCCCCCTCTTCCCCTTCTCTCTCACACACAATCTATTATCATCATCTATCTACATCTATTTATCTTCTATCTTCTATCATCTCTATCTCTTTCTCTAGCAAACTATCTAGCTCTCTTTCTGTAACTATATTTACAGTGCACTGTGACATTTCTTTTCATGGCTATTCATTACCATATTCTCTGTTCTCTACCTTTGCTGAAATCTTATTTCTTAGTTCCTTAGTCTTCTGAACTATTTTACCAGATCTCTTGGTTTGATGGTAGTTTGCAACTGGACCCTTTGTGTCTACTTATTCTAAGTGTATGTTGTTGCTGCTCTTGTTTCGTTACAGCCTTTCTGCAGTCTGCCTCTATATTCCAAATTAATCAGCTAATATCTGCTAGAAGCACCCCTTTCATCAGAGTGGGTCTACATAGTGATTGTTGACTTTTTGATTTGCTAGACTCCTTTGGGCTCTTCACTAAGAAGAAAAGGGAAGGAAAAACCTTTCTCTGCTGAGGTCCTTAGGTAATTATTAAAGGAGCTTCTTTAAAGATATGCTAAAAAGAGCTTTAACTTGAGTACTCCAAATCCATGAGAAACACCTGCTCAAATTTCCTTTGTGTCCAAAACATGTGTTGGAGAAGGTCCTTTTTCTTCTTATGCCAAATTTAAAAGTGCCCCTGAATTAACATATAAATAGGAGCAGGTGTTGCTTTTGGGAAATATTCTCAATGATCAGCTACGTTAATCTCATACTTCAGGAAGTTTCCTTGTGTTTTACTCCATATTTCCCTATTGCTCTTTTCTGGATGAACTATTTTATAGTCTATCCTTGTAAAGTACAAGCTAACAAGTGCCGCCTGTCATTTTAGTTTCCTGGTTATCTTTGAATACTATGTATTCCTTTCTTTACAGATGCTTGTGATTTGGGTTCATTTGACAACCTATTACAACATGTTAGAGCTAATTTTCCAATGCCAAATGGCTGAATTGCAGGTAGCTGCACAATTTGCTGTGTGTGTCTATGTAAATATGTGTATATGGGTTCCTTACAAAAACATAATATTCAATATATATCAGATCTATTAACTTTAGGGTTATTGCTCTATGTTCATCTGAATGCAACTGATCAATGACTCACTATAATCTTATAGCTTTATAAAAAAATCAATTGTTTGGATCCTTTCTAATTGTTGGTATTAATTAGATGAGTTTTTGATCACATATTAAGTCTTACTAGGCATGTTTAGAGGGGGTCTCAATAAAATTAGTATCTATGACCTGGTGGCAAAGTCCATTTAGTTATTCATCCTGGCTGAAGAAGTTTTTCAAAATGAGGAATTACTAATCTGTAAATAGTACCTTTATTATAAAAGTGGAAAGGCTACAGTGTTTTTCTTTTTTATTTCTGTGGTTTTGTCCTGCTGCTTGAGTAATGTTGGCTACTACAACTCAATAAATAGAGTTGAAGGCAAAAGAAGAGAAAATGGGATTGTAAAGGAATTATTTACTATTTGGAACTTTTTTTTATTTACACAAAAAGTTAAGCAACCAAATAATGTTACAATGCAAACCTCATTGTAAGTACAAAGTCCAGTGAAATACTTTTGGTCTTCAACCACAATAAAATAGAACTAAATTGAATAACTCTTTTAGGCAAAGGTAAAGAAATAGGCTGTAAACCAACACCTAGTAGACCAGCCATGAAGACCTTGGAAAAATATTAAAATGACATGATGTTTCCATATCTACAAAGATTAAAATCATACCAGCCATGACATTCTGTGTGATACCCTATGAAAGTGAAAATTGGACTTTGAAGAAGCAGGATAGGAAAAGTGTTGAAGCTTTTGAACTTTGATTGGAGAAGTCTCTTGAGAATACCATGGACAACCATGAAAACAAAGAGACAAAACAAATTAACCCAGAGTTCTCCGTTGCAGCATTAAACACATTATGTAAAGACCTATCTCAGATTCTAAGGCTGGGAAAGGTGGAAAGAAATGGAAGAAGAACAAGAACAACAACAAAGGTGAATGGACTTAGTGGCAATGAATGTACCATTAGAAGAGCTGAAAGACCAGGTTAGGAATTTATTTATTTTTATTTATTTTTATTTGTCAATAGCTTACAAGATAATAGGTATAAGTATATACATAGTTATGAATACATGAAATGGGTACATATAAGAAAAATAAAAGAAACAATAGGACAGGGACGGTAGGCACATTGGTGCACTTATGCACGCCCCCTACAGACCTCTTAGGAAAGGGATGAGGTCAATAGTAGACAGTCAAAGGTTAAAGTCACTAGGTCACTAGGAGTTGTCAGTGACTTTATAAGACATAATAAATGAAACTGTTAAGCTAAGATAACTTGGTTAAAGAAAGCTTCATCACATTTCTATGTGATTTAATAACAGAACGACATAATTGGAAAGGACATTGGAGGTCTTCTATTTCAATCCCCTGCTCAAGCAGGAAACCTCATACCATTATGGACAAATGGTTGTCCAATCTCTTCTTAAAATCTTTCAATGCTTTAGCACCCACAACTTCTGGAATCAAGTCATTTCACTGATGAATTGTTCTACGTAAGGAAATTCCTTCTTAATTATAAGTTGGATTAGTTTCCATCAATTGTTTCTTGTCCTGTCTTCAGGAGCTTTGGAGAATAGGTTGACCTCCTCTTCTCTGTGGAAGCCCTCAAATATTAGAATGCTGCTATCATGTCATTCCTAGTCCTTCTTTTCATTAAACCAGACACATCCAGTTCCTGCCCCCATATGTTTAAGCCTCCAGTCCGCTAAGCATCCTTGTTGCTCTTCCTGCACTTTTTCTATATTAATCTACTTAGGAAGATTAATTTCACATAAAATTGACATTTTACAGTTTTTAGCATGCTGCAAAGGAGCATCATTATTCAAGAAGGTATTTTTAAAAGGAAAGGAAATGGACAGAATTCCTGTAGGGTCCACATAAGATCATTAGGTATTTGAAATGATGGGACATACAGAGCATTTTTTTTTTTTACAGTCCAAGGCAGCAACATTAATATTATTTCAAATTTTGATGTTTCTTCACACACTCAGTTACTGACTTCAATAGGTAAAAAAATCTATTGGAAAGAAACATGGCATGGATATCAGATACATCATACACCCAAAAAGAAAGTGAGGCTGAGGTCAGATTGTCCAAAAGACAATCTGCCCTAAGGGTTCTTAGAGATTTAAAAAGGTCTTGGCGTGTTCAGGTCTTTTCCCATGTAAGATTGAGAGCATCTTGGCAACGTTTTGACAAGATCCCAGTCGCCATCTTCAGGCTGGTGCTTTCGGCTTCATACTTGTGCGAGCAAAGCATGATTGGAGCTGCCGCCTCCCTATATATACTGGTGGGGAGGTTTCTTGATTGGTTGATGGAGTTGATGTTTGAAGATTATATATATATATGTGTGTGTGTGTGTGTGTGTGTGTGTGTATGTAATATATGTATGTATGTATGTATATATGTATGTGTGTGTGTGTGTGTATATATATATATATATATATATATATATATATATATATATATATATATATTCTTAAGTTTTAGGGTACTTACATGTATGGTATTCAGCTTTGTTCGGTATTTTCCCACGTCATTATAGTTGTGCTTTTAAAGTTGTAGCAGCGTTTGCAGAATCTCATCTGCCATCATCAGGCTTCTGTATTGACAAACACAATACAGAAGCCTGATGATGGCAGATGAGATTCTGCCGAAACGTTGCTACAACTTTAAAAGCACAACTATAATAACGTGGGAAAATACCCAAACAAAGCTGAATAACACACACACACACACACACACACACACAAACACATATGTTATGGCTCCCCCTTCAGAGTTCAAACAACACAAAACCAAAAACAGCCGTTCCAAAACTTAAATCCAACAGAAAGAAGTCTTACAAGATAACACCTGTCATAATATATATTCCACAGTAATAATATATGCCCTGTTTCAGCAAAACAGTCCTGGCACAAATTCTCAAACCTCCGAGCCTCTGCTGAAAACCTCTCCACGCAATCCGACACTTTGTTCCTGACAATCTTCCCCCACACAGCTGTGTCCTTTTATGCTCCTTGAGGCAACGTGCTAATTACTGACTCGCCCTCCTCCTTCTAACTGAGTTTGCCTCCGTAAACCACCTAGATGGGCGTGTCAATCTCCCTAAATCAACGTCTGGCTTGATGCCTCCTCATAGCTTGACGTTTCAGCCTCCTTCTGGTTCTGGCATCAAGCCACGATCTTTCAGCTTCCTCGCTCGACTCTTCTGACTCATTTTGTGGATCAATTGCTGGCATGAATGAGGTCGAGGGTTCAGGCGAAGAGTGTCTGTGTGATAACCTCTCATCCCCCTGGCTCACCTCTGTGTCTTCTAATAATTCAGACTCTAAATTCTCAGCAGGCTCCAGCCTTTCATCCTCAGAGTCATCAGAGTCAAAACTCACAGCAGGATCGATCCTTTCAGTCACAACACTATCCCTCACCGCAGGGCCCTTCCCCCGAGTCTGACGATCAGGATGTGGTTTTGAAGGAAATTGTGCATGATATATGCGAATAAGATCTGGGGCATGCACCTTGGATACATCCTGCCAAGAGCGAATCTGTTTCATTGTCCAGTTTTCCCACAAAGTACTGGAATCTTCCCTTTAACCATCTTGAATCATAAATTCCAATCACTGTAGTATCCGTAATAGTAGTTATACTAATAATAGTAGACTATTATTAGTATTAGACGTAATACTATATTATATTATTATATAATAATAATAATATTATTAGTATTAGACGTAATACTAATAATAGTAGACTGTCTACTATTGACCTCACCCCCTTCCTAAGAGGTCTGTAGGGGGCGTGCATAAGCGCACCAACGTGCCTACCGTCCCTGTCCTATTGTTTCTCTTATTCTTTTATTTTTCTTATATGTACCCATTTCATGTATTCACAACTATGTATACGCTTATACTTATTATCTTGTAAACAATTGGCAAATCAAATAAATAAATAAAATAAATAAATAAATGAATGAGGTCGAGGCAGCAGGCTCCAGCCTTTCATCCTCAGAGTCATCAGAGTCAAAACTCACAGCAGGATCGATCCTTTCAGTCACAACACTATCCCTCACCGCAGGGCCCTTCCCCCGAGTCTGACGATCAGGATGTGGTTTTGAAGGAAATTGTGCATGATATATGCGAATAAGATCTGGGGCATGCACCTTGGATACATCCTGCCAAGAGCGAATCTCTGTTTCATTGTCCAGTTTTCCCACAAAGTACTGGAATCTTCCCTTTAATCATCTTGAATCATATATATATCTATATATCTATATATCTATATATCTATATATCTATATATCTATCTATCTATCTATCTATCTATCTATCTATCTATCTATATATCTATATATCTATATATCTATATCTATATATCTATATCTATATCTATATCTATATCTATCTATCTATCTATCTATCTATCTATCTATCTATCTATCTATCTCTATATCTATATCTATATCTATATCTATATCTATATCTATATCTATATCTATATCTATATCTATATCTATCTATCTATCTATCTATCTATCTATCTATCTATCTATCTATCTATCTATCTATCTATATATAGAAGCCTGATATATATATATATTCTGATGATATATATATATATATATCATTTGTAAGTTTTGACGTGGTTTCACTATTCACTCAAGTGCCGATAAAAGAAACTCCTGAAATCATCAAAAATAAATACCAACCACCCAAACACCTCATGGAACTATCAGAACCCTGTTTAACCAACACATATTTCATATACAAAGGACAAAGATACAAGCAAATTGAAGGAGCCCCTGTGGGATCACCACTGTCACCCGTCCTTGCAAACCTGTTCATGGAAGAATTCGAATCCAGAGCCTTAGCTAATGCCAGCCACAAACTCAAACTATGGTTAAGATAGATCGATGACACATTTGTGATTTGGCCCCATTGAAAAGAAAACCTAAACAATTTCCTAACACACCTAAACAGCACACACCCCAAAATCAAATTCGCCATGGAAACAGAAACAAACAAACAACTACCATTCCTAGATGTACTAATCTACAAAAAAACAGATGGCACACTAGGACACACCATATACCAGAAGAAAACACACACCAACCGCTACCTCAACGCCCAATCCCACCACCATCCAGCACAGATAAACTCCATGGCCAAAACACTAATCGCCAGAACCAAATGCCTGGCAGACAAGACACACATAAAGACTGAACTATTCACCCTGACTAAAGTACTGACAGCTAATGGCCTCCACAAAAGCAAAATCACTAGCTTCATCCACAAAAACACACTGAGACATAATGGAGACCTAGAAGATGATCAGACCTATGGAACAGCTCTCCTGCCCTACATAAGAGGTACTACAGACAAAATCAGTAAGATACTACACAGGCATCACATCAAGACTGCCTTCAAAACAGACAGAAAAATAGCAGCCATCCTAAGAAACCCCAAAGATAAAATTGACCTGGAAGACCAAAGCATATATGAAGTTCCCTGTGCATCATGTCCTGCCACATACATTGGACAGACCAATAGAAGAATAAGTACTCCCCTGGATGAACACAAAAATGCAGTAAAAAAAGCTGGAACACACTTCCTCACTAGTCCAACACATGAAAGCAACAGGTCATACCATCGACTTCAATGGCACCAAAACCCTAGCCACTACAGAAAACCCCAGCTACAGAATTATCAGAGAAGCCATACAGATTGAAAAAAAGACCTGAAAGCATGAATAGAAGAGATGATTCCACCAGGCTGTCAATTATTTGGAAGCCTGCACTCACAAACAAAGAAATCTCCACATCACAAGCCAGGCAAACACCTGGGCACAAACAGACTCCCCCTGATACCTCCAGCTCAAACACACCCCAACTAGGCTCCCAGATGAAACCTAGCTTCCTAATAAATGATAGCCGTCCATTTACTCAGAGCCAAGCCACACTAAAAGCCTCCAGTACAGGAAACACAATGTTGCCAGCCAATTAAGACAAAAAAAGCCACAAAACTGACAGAAGATATTAGAAACACCAATCAAGCAAAACACAGCAAACTCCAAGACCAATAAACACAGACCAAGACTCCCAACCAATCAGGATGAAGAAAAAAAACATTCTGGCACAGCAGTAGGCTAGCCCCAAATTTAAAACAGAAATGGCTGTGAAAGTCTGACTCACAGACGAACACAATACAGAAGCCTGATGATGGCAGATGAAATTCTGCCAAAACGTTGCTACAACTTTAAAAGCACAACTACAATGACATGGGAAAATACTCGAACAAAGCTGAATACCATACATACATACATACATACATACATACATACATTTTCATAGATTTTCACGGGTACAGGTATGTAGGTCTTGGTGTGTTCGAGTATTTTCCCGTGTAAGATTAAGAGTATCTTGCGTTTCGGCGAGGTCCCACTCTCCATCCTCAGGCTGGTGCTTTCGGCTTCGTGTCAGTGCAAGCGGTGTTTGATCGGAGCTGCCGTCTCTCTATAAATACTGGTGGTGGGGGCTATAGAGAGACGGCAGCTCCGATCATACACTGCTTGCACTGACACGAAGCCAAAAGCACACACACACACACACACACACACACATATACACAGTATATATAGTACTAGCTGAAATTTTTGGACACTGGAAACTTTTTCTTTTTCACAATTGTGCTATGTATAGAATTCAAAAAAGAACACAGATGATTAGATGTTTCTCTCCTCTTTGATTTTCAGTTTCCAAATTGTGCCTACTAGTCCAACTCCCATCAGAGTTCAACCACCACCATTTTCTGTCTTTGACCTCTCAATAAAAAGCAAAGATGTGTGTAGCCCATGATATCCCAGCACTTACCAGGACTGTAGTCTAAATGCTTTTGCACATATGACAAGCATTCCACCCTAATTCTATCTGGTTCTAGTTTGCAACAATGAAAGCTCTGTCTCTTTTAACAATAAGCACATATATATTAATGTTTGTTATTAAGGAAGGCTAAAACAGCTTTGCTTTTCCTGCTGACAAGAAGAACCTTACTGTAGAAAGAAGCAAATAAAAACAGACTCTTGAGTAAGACACAGTTAATGAAAATGAAATGGGAAGTAAGAAACTCCAGTTGCTAAACTCATCTATTTTTTCTTCTTTTAATCACAAGGAAAAGCACAGAAGCACATAAAATGTGTGAAGAAAAGCGGAGAGGAAAGATCACACTGTTAATTAAAATGCAGAACCTTCTGTTGTTTGCCAGTGACATGTTGCTCCTAGTTAAAAGTATTTTCTTGCTCAATGAGGATCCAAAGTTATGAAACTACAGTTAGTGGGAGTTCTAAAAAGTGTAACTTTTCTTACAGAAATTCAAAAGGGGTCTCAAGTCAGGATTAACTCTGGGCTTTGCCTGCCCAATTTGCATCTCCCAAACCAGCATAGGAATGGCAAGACAGCAATTCTTAAAGAGTCACACTTACTTAAATGCTCTATTGCTGTTTGCCATTTCAGAATTGAGTGTCAATATGTATTTGTAAGGGGAAAAATACAAAGAAACACAGCCTTTCTCTCTTTCTACATTGGCAACTATGTTCAGATCAGAAGAATCATATTAAATCTTGATAATATTACAAGCCATGCTTAGATATTTTGATTTTTTTTCTCTTTGCATGTTTTATGCTTCTGCAATATTTTTCACACTAAAAATCTAATCTCACTTGCACATCCCAATTGCCATTATCATTCATTTTTTGGCTTGTTTTACTTTTCACAGTTACAACGATTACAGTGACAGTTACTATTGTCCTTTAGCATTTGCAATTTTTAAATCCTGCCAAGATTTGAATTCAACCTAGAACAATTCTAATTACATTTCAGAATATCCTGTGTATATCTAATTGCTTGAATCTTTCTACATCTTCAATGCACTGCTTAAGAATGGTTTATATGTCATTTATGTCATGATTTGATGATGACATTTTACTTTAAGAAAAAACATACAGTCATATGTCTGTGTGGACATGTTTGTATGATTTCAGGTTGGTTCATTGAGATGACAGTTGTTATTTCATGTATAAAATCTCCACTGTGAAAGACTTGACAAAAGGAAATTTAAAATAGTAATTTAACAGGTCTCAAGGGGTAGTAGGCTCTGTATAATTTTATAATATAGTTTAAAGTTTAAAGGTCCAGATCACTTGAGTTTAGTTCATGGGAAAGCAGTATTTTTCAAATATTTTACTCTGCAGGAAGTTTCTTTTTTAGAAACTCATTTGCCAAGGTATCATTAGCATCTTCCTTATTGGCAAGAATTACAGGATATGTTCAATTATGAAGAAGACAGGAGATGAATGTGTTTTGGCAGAAGTTATTGATATTGTAATAGGAAATATGAATATTTATGTGATGTTTCCAATTCATAAAGTTTATCAGAAACTTGTATAAGGTGGGGGTGGTGTTTTTGTTTTGTTTTTATACTTTTGAACCCTAGATCTGTCCATATTTTGTGTTCTATTTTTGGACTTCATAAACTAGTTGAATTGCCTACATCATCCCAGAATGGATATAAATGTCTTCTAATTCCTTGATTTGTGCTTGCTAAGTAAATTATATATGATTACTTTTTAAAAGAAATGATTAGGAAATTAAAACATCTTAGTATAAAATAATGTTAAGTACCTCCTTTTGATGACATAGGATCTGTAACTTTGTTTTCAACAATTTTAAATAATTTGCCAGAAAATGGCTAAATAGAAATATTTTTTTAAAAATCAACTCTAAACTATAGCTTTAGGAGTTTTTGATAGTCTTCCATTGAAATACCTACCAACACCAATTCTTCTTAGTTTGTTCAAAAAAGAGTATTATGTTTCTTGAATTATACAAATTAGACTGATTCCCATGAATTACTGATTCCAGTTGTGCAGAATAAATATTTAATCTCAGGGCAGTATCTTAATAAAGTAAAATGTTGATATCACCAATTGTTGAATATAATGCCAAAGTAATACATTTCCCTTTGATGTGAGTCAAAAGTTTTGAGTTATCTTCTACACATACTGTTATTATATCTGCTACTTTATAATATTATAACAATTTGTTTAATCTTGCCTTGAGAATTAGGTAAAAATTGATATTGCTAGGTGTAATATTTAAATCATTAGAAAGAGTTATGAAAGTCAGAGTGTTAGTGAAACTAGAGAGAAGAAAATTAAATGTGAAGATGAACTTGAGATGACAGCTGACAATGCATGGTAAAAGGATTTGCATTAGAGAAGGTGTAATGGTCCAAAGGAAAGAGTTGAGAAAAAGTAAGTTTCTGGGATGAAGGAATTCAACCATGCTCATTGAGATTCTATCTTTACTGCATTGGTATAACTGCCTTGAAGTTACTTATGTGCTTGGAGAGCAATTGTTGGCTAAGACCAAATGGACCTGCTGGTACTACCAACAAGGTGTGTTGTTCAGGATTAAGAAGAACAACTGTGGTCACCACTGCAATGAATTCAGAAGTGGCGGTTTGAAGGATAACAGTTAAATCTCAAACTTCCTGAAGGCTTACCCTGATTAGAGATAGTGAGAAGATAGTGGAGGAATCAATTCAGATCTGAGCAATTTATTATTTATATATGTTTAGAAAGCTTGGCAATATAATTAGATATACATATATACATATACATAGCAAAGCAGACGGGAAGAAGGTTTAAAGTTATCATTCCAAGCTGCCTATCCATGTTCTTGGATATCAGAAATTGAAATTGATCTAATCTAACTATGCAAAAGGAATTATTAGATATCTCTGTAGCTGACTTTGCATTAAAGATACCATCTGAACAGATATGAATAAAATTAAAATTAAAAATATGTCTGGATAATATATTTTTTTAAAGAAGAAAGCATTACAATAAAATCTCTGGAGATTTCAGCAAGTGGTTAGCACAGAGACACAAAATTTACTTACCAAAACCAAAAGCCAACCTGGCATTAATTGAGCTTTATGCCGTTTCTTATCAGATTTGAGTCAAGTCTTCTAACTGCTTAGATGTTAAAGAATATTTATTCTTTTATTTCTACACCTATACGCTCAAAATGAAAATAGCAACAAAAATCAGTGAAAGGCTGCTGACACTTGATTTATATTAATATCTCTGATTTTAAGAATATGTTGCCTGACTTTCAGTATATAAACATAATTTAATTCTGAGTCTTAAAACATGGGATGATTCATATTAAATATATTTAAGGGACCTACATTATTTGCAAATACACATACAGATAATGGGCACAGTTCTTCATTTCACAGTGCTAATGTAAGAAGTCTTTTCAGAAGCAATAGGAAACCAAAACTAATTCCCAGAGGCAATTATGGAAAAAAAAAAAAAAACACAAATGTAATCAAAATGCACCAATATCTTTTCGGGGAAATAAATTTACACAAACATTGTTTTAACAGCAATAGTTAAAGTGCAGATATAAATTTAATTCCAGAGAGTAAACAAAACTTACTTGTTTTTAGCAGGTTAGCCTAACACAGATGAATTATTATAAGTTGGGAAAAGCCTGTGTATGTGTCACTGTGTTCGTCATTAAAGAAACTACAGTAAAGAGAATGTTTTATGTATTTTCAGCACAGAGCTTTGCTCACAGTAGTTAGTTTTCTCCCTTTAGGACACAGTCTTTTCATTAGTGAGAAAAAAGCAAAGAAATTCAAAACTAGCTCTGTGGAAATGATGCACTCCAACTGAATGTAACTAAATGTTCCCTTTATTAGGTTATTTGAACAATTGTATGTTGTCTGAGATGGCTAGAGTAGTGCATTAAATAAAACAGGCTTCAGAATTATTATGCAGTTTTCATTTTGTATCTTAGGAAACAGGGACCTAACGAATGAATGAATGAATTCTTTATTGGCCAAGTGGGATCAGATATCCAAGGAATTTGTCTTGGTGCATATGCTCTCAGTGTACATAAAAAGAAAAGATACCTTCGTCAAGAATAAGAAGGTGAATAATAATTTTACTGGAATCGTGTTGGATTCAGGATAGGTTAGGGCAATTCTAATTTTAATCCCAGTCACCAAATCTATTCATACATAAAACTTTGCATAATTAAAAACACCATGTAAAAACTACCGGTAATTGTTATTTAAAAGTGCAAAACTTCATTCACATATACAAGCTGTCAGAATTCCAGCAGTTACCCAATTAAATCATGAGTCTCGAGCCAAACTTCCAAAACTTCAAATGATTTATTGGGAGTTGACATGTCCAGCACTGCCTGGTGTAGCTGACTCTGAGACACATAATTCATTGTCACCCTTGACCCTGGTTTTCCCCCACCCCCTGGGTGTATCAAAATTCATATTCTCCAATGGGACACATCCATAGTCAAGAGTCATCAATCATGCTCTCCAGTTAGATTTTTGCATGGCAGAAACTTCAGTCACCTAGTTACTAGCTCTGAAGAACTATGTATGGAATGTACTTTAAATTTTCAAGCTGCCGTACTGCTCTTTCAAACCCCTTTCCCCCTCCCTTTCTGTTGGCAAATCTAAAATGACCATAGAAATATGTTATGAGTTGACACAAGCACTCCATAAAAATAAGTAGGAAATGCTTCTGAGATCAAATTGAGTCATCTGTCAATCATTTATGAAATTCACTAGATAAACCAAGAAGTAACAAACCATATTATATTTATTATGGTAGGCTGTTTTCAGTCTTTGGGATCTTCAATATCTATAGCTTACATCAGTTATAAATTGGGATTTATAAATTGTATTTATATTTTTCTTGAAATATTTCACTGCGTTAAATTTGTCTAAATTTGTACCTAGACATAAATCAATGGTTAAAATTTCCATTGAGTCTCTGTGTAAGAACAATGCAATTAAAGCAAGTACTACATTGAGAAAAATGTGCGTTTTAAGAAAGAAACCTATCTTAATCTCTATAAAATATTCAGAATAGGTGAATTGACAAGAAATATTTAAGATATATGAATTAACAAAGGAATAATTGTGGTAGGCAAATATTTTCAAACTGTGTGGACAAATTGAGGTTATCTTATAATGGAGTGGCTTTAATTTTCTAGATTTTTAACTTTATGGTTGGGCTTTTATTTTAGTATTTACTGTATATTTTTTTTGAATGAGAATTCCTGAATCTTGACACAGTAGACCCTCAACTTCACACCCACTCAGACCCATAATGGTGGATGGGGACACCTGCTATGAAATAGGCTGAAATAAATGATTGTTAAATAAATCACTGTAGTTGTTATGTTAGTAACACAGTTGTTAAAGGAATCTAGCTTCCCCATTAAATTTGCTTGCCAGAAAGTTGCAAAAGGTAATCACAAGACTCCAGGACACTGCCAATGTCATAAATGTGAACCAGTTGTCAAAGCATCTGAATTTTGATCATGTGACCCTAGGGATGGTGCAATGGTCATAAGAGTGAAGAATGGTCATGGGTCACTTTTTTCAGTGCCATTGTAACTTTGAACAGTCACTAAATGAATGACTGTAAGCCAAAGACTACTTGTATTTAAGATTTTGCTGAGCTCCAGGATCAGTAGATCCCCACCTCTTCATAAACTGACAAATTCCATGCTTTACAAATATAATTGAATATCACATTAATATATTTGCTATTTTGTGACCTCTAAAAGGTCTCAAGTTTTCAGAAGTGTTCCACATTTGTTTTCTAAATAGTTTGAGAAAATGAAAGATTCAGGAATTCTCATTCAAAAAAATTATACAGTAAATACTAAAATAAAAGCCCAACCATAAAGTTAAAAATCTAGAAAATTAAAGCCACTCCATTATAAGATAACCTCAATTGTCCACACAGTTTGAAAATATTTGCCTACCACAATTATTCCTTTGTTAATTCATATATCTTAAATATTTCTTGTCAATTCACCTATTCTGAATATTTTATAGAGATTAAGATAGGTTTCTTTCTTAAAACGCACATTTTTCTCAATGTAGTACTTGCTTTAATTGCATTGTTCTTACACAGAGACTCAATGGAAATTTTAACCATTGATTTATGTCTAGGTACAAATTTAGACAAATGGGGCAGAAATTCGCTTAACAAATGTCCCACTTAGTAACATGAATTCTGGGCTCAATTGTGGTCATGTTGAGGATTACCTGTAAATAAAAATCAAATTGTCCTTCCTGATAAAGAAAAAAATATGAATCTATTCTCTATTTTGAAAAAGTCTTTATATTCAAAAAATGATGAGATGAAGTGAAAGATTTCCATGCGCTCTAGATTTAATTATAGTTAAGAAATCAATTAATTACATAATGATACTGAATGGATATTATAGAGAACTTTTTATTAATGCTTTTGGTGGTTACACTTAGTCTAATTTAATTCCTATAATGTATGTAGGGTTTTTAAAACTGTATAAGCAGTTTTATATTTTGTTTGACTAGTGTTGTATTACTGTTTATATATTAAATGAGTAGGGTGAAATATTATACTTTACATTCATCGAATATATATGTATGTATGTATGTATGTATGTATGTATGTATGTATGTATATATATATGTATATATGTATATATTTCCATAGTTAAAAATATTACTGAAATTCCTTCATATCGGTTGCATCTTATTCTTTAAGACTAATTAGGAGTACATTAGGAATGGAATTAGATCACAAATGATCATGAACAGAATAGAATATTTATTGGCCAGGTGTGATTGTTGTATATTTATTTGTTTGTATGTTTGTATGATTATTTGTTTGTTTAACATCTTTCTAGACTGACAAAGAATGTTCTTTGGAATGGAGGTAAGCATTTGGATCTCAAAAATGTTCTCATTTATTGTGCTACCTCTCTTTGCTATTTATTGATTATAGTCCTAAATAGTACTATACCGGCAATGTTCAGAATTGGCATTGAGATTGCTGAAGTTTGGGGTGGTATATCCCTATGTAAATACTACCACATCCTCTTTTCTGAACATTAATTTTGATAGTGACTCTTTTTGTAATCCCATAAGGGGATGATAATTTTTGAATGCTTAGCAGTTTTACAAGCAGCAGATGGACATTCAAAGTTATTCCAATAACATCTTATAGAATCTCACTAAAAAGGAGGCAGATGGCAAAGCAAATTGCTTTAATTTTAATAAAAAGCTTTCATTTACTCTGATTTTAGCACTGGCAAATAGCTGTGAGTCAGCTAATGTGCAGATGATTGGAATTTATCCTTCCTAGTGCTGGACAGTTTAGAGGGCTGGCATCAGATAGCCAGCCTTTGGCATATGAAGCTGTCAGACTGAATGCTATTTCAGCCTGATGATTAATTACAACAAACAGATAGCTCTTTTGGTGGTCTTAGTAGGGATGTTCTCCTCCTCTTTCCTCATGTTTCTTCCCATTTCTAGAAGAATGATGGTTTGGTCCAGGCCAGGGGTCTCCAAATTTGGCAACTTTAAGACCTATGAACTTCAACTCCCAGAATTCCCCAGACAGCATTCAGTTCTTACTGGAAAAATGTTGGCTGGCTGGCTGAGGAATTCTGGGAGTTGAGGTCCACAAGTCTTAAAATTGTCAAGTTTGGAGACTCCTGGTGTAGGTTGGTAGGGAAGTTTATGGAATTGAAAGTTATCAGGGTTCAGATCAATGAATGGGACAGCAAGAAATCTGCCAAATTAGTGAGGCAGGATTTACTTTTAATGTAGTTTCAAATTGGTTCAAACATCGTTCAGTTAGATAGGGTGCAATCAAATCTATGATGGCTATGGCAGCAGCCAGCATTTTTCCAAGCAGGAACCCATTGCCCATATTTTTTTTCAGATCTCAGAGACTCATCCACACTTTTAAAACATACATTTTAATAAATTTTCTGATACACTCTTTATTAGCATACTTTTGAGCATGGTTATTTAAGTAATGATTTAAATATCTCTGCCGTACATGCATGGATGTAAAAGACAGAGAATAAGTGTGTCAGGTTTTTGAGCTGGCTAGGTGACCAAACTGATAGATAAACAAATAAATGTCATTCATACGTACAAAGTACAAATGACATATTTAGAAAAAAAACAGATTTCCTTTTTGTGCCTAATGTTAGAAAAAGCCTCCCTATTTTAAAATAGTAAAAAAAAAAATTCAAATATAAAAGAAAAAAAATTGACACTGTAATCTGGCCACTCTGCTAGAGTGGGTAGATAAGAGCCATCTTTGCATTTATTAAGCCTATTATTTGAAAGGTTGGTGAAAACATATGTCCTGCTGAGATTTCAATGTTGCACAGCTTCTTACAAAATGCACACAATAACCCAAGTTAGAATCCTGTTCAGAACAGAGTTATTTCAAAAATGTGCTATTCAGTCTCAGCGTCAGCTCAGCATGCAGGGTGTTATTCTAAGGTGGGAAAAAATTACATGGGAATGATTGTAATTACCTGATTTATGGATTCTGGTGCTTTGCAGTATCTTTCCAACTTCACATGAAAACATTCAGCTGCATATTGTTTTTTCAGGTGAAGTTGGTTGAGCTTCTTCTCAAAAGTACTAAACTGCTTTTCAAAACTGTTGTCATAAATTATTTTGCTAGAGATCTTCAGAGCCAAAGTGACACATCAAGTATTATGTGAGAGTTACCAAGCTGTTGTATTAGCTCAACTTTATTTTGCCATTTTTTTTTTTTGCTTATGCATGAGATTGCCTTCATCAAACAAACAAATAAATAAATTTGTGTTACCTCTTTTTTTCTCTCTATCTAAATGACATGACAATGGTGACTCACCCAACTCTTAGTCACATTTGAGACCCCAAGGGTGATACAATACTGTAAAATACCATTCTACAAATTTGCTGAGTATTGTTGGTCAACTTTATGCTCACCACCTGAACAACAAATTTCAAGATTGGACAGAGGCACAATCAATCTTGGACAATGAGCAGGCCAGATTCTCTTTTCTAACCACTCCATTTTAGATCATGTCTTGATCCTATCCTATCTTACTGGATTGTTTATCTGCAAGAATAGATATGTACTATAGATAATTTTGTAATTTAATTGTTTAACAGATTAACAGAGTTGGAAGGGATCTTGAAGGTCATCTAGTCCAACCCTACACCACTTCTGACAATGGCAACCCAGTCTCTTCTTGAAAGTCTCAAGTGATGAAGCTCCCACAACTTCTGAAGGTAAGCTGTTCCATTGGTTGATTGTTTTCACTGTCATAAATTTTCTCCTTATTTCCAGGTTGAATCTCTCCTTGTTCAGTTTCCATCCATTATTCCTTGTCTGGCCTACAGGTACTTTAGAAAATGGCTTGACCCCTTCCTCTCTGTGGCAGCCCCTCAAATATTGGAACACTGATATCATGTCTCCCTGGTCTTTCTCTTCACTAGACTAGCCATGCCCAGTTCCTGTAATAGTTCTTCATAGTCTCCAGTCCCCTAATCATTATGGTTGCTCTTCTCTGCACTTTTTCTAGAGTCTCAACATCTTTTTATAGTGCAGTGACCAAAACTGGATGTAGTACTCTAGGTGTGGTCTTACTAATCATTATACAATGGTAGTAGTGCCTCACTTGATCTTGATTGTACCCTCTGTTAATGCAACTTAAGATTGCATTGGCTTTTTTGGCTTCTGTTGCACACTGCTGGCTTATATTTAGCTGGTTATCCACTAAGACTCCAAGATCCTCTCATAATTACAGCTATTAAGCCTGGTTTCACCCAGTATGTGTACTTTTGGTTTTTCTTGCCTAAGTGTAGGACTTTACTTTTTTCTACACCGAATTTTATTTTGCTAGATAGGGCCCAATGTTCATCTCTGTCAAGATCCATATGGATCTTGTGCCTATATTCTAGACTGTTAGATATTTCTATCATCTGCAAATTTGGTAAGTTCCCCTTCTATTCCTTCATGTAAATCATTAATGAAGATGTATTTTATAATATCAAGATTGGCAAAAGTTGAGTAACATAAATATATACAGGTGTCCCCTGTTCCTAAGTGAATAACTTTATAAAATCCCTTGATTAGAATTAGATGCAACATTCAAGGCATTTTGTCTGACCCAGTTGCTGTTCTAAAAGGAATTTAACAAGGATGCATCTTAACC
Source organism: Notechis scutatus (assembly GCF_049901735.1). NCBI lineage: Eukaryota > Metazoa > Chordata > Lepidosauria > Squamata > Elapidae > Notechis > Notechis scutatus. The sequence continues at coordinate 100,265,763 of NC_142011.1, read as the reverse complement.
CCAACTTTATTCAACCTGTATTAAACTCCCCAGTAGACAGAATAATTGATTCAAGTTCCTTCCCTCATTGTCCTCCAGATAATAGATATTCCACTCCATTAACAATATATTGATGATCATTCATCCTTTTACTTGCACTTGTAGGACTTAGGTGAGCACTCAAAGCTTTTACCCACTCCTGTTAAGATGACTTACTGATAATTAATGATCAGAAAACTAAAATGGTAGTTTTTGCCAAGAAACTCAAAGATTTAAATGGGCCACTGAACTGAAATAAATTAATCAGGTTAAAAGTGTCAAGGATTTGGGTTACAGGTGCCTGGAAGATGTACAGTACATTGATCATATTGCTTCACAAGCATAAAAGGGTACAGCAGCTATTCCATATATTTTTTCAAACAAAGGGTAATTCTGTTGCTCATAAAAGAATTCCCAGGAAGAGACAACCAATGGCATGTCTCCTATCTTTTAACAATCTATAAAACAACACAGGGTTGTTTTATAGAAATAAAACAGAAGGAGGAAGGAGGATTGCGTATGTTCATTGCTTTCAGTTATTTACAAAAATAATAAAAGATGGAAAAAAATACATAAATACCACTACCATCCATAAGGTAGATAAATGTTGTCTTTGTTACAGGAGTGAGGGAAAATATTGTCCAATAAAATTTTCTAAATTTTCTCCTTAAATTTATATAGTAAATAAAGGACAATTTTGTCCCGGATTCTTAAGGAGCTAAATATGAACATATAAACCCTATTTCTAGCTATGGAGACAAATTGCTGCTATTTTTAAAGCTTTTTTATTTAAGCAAAAAGAAAAAAATGAAATGCTTATTTGTATGTTTATAAGAATCAGTGAGATAAAGGTAAAAAGTCAGCATACAGATAAAATCAGAATTGAGGCAACTAGATCTGTTTTTTCAAAATGCTTTTATGGATCATAGGAACAAGAGACACAATTGTCATCTGAGGAGAATTAAATGGTTCATCACAAAGTTAAGAAAAAAGATATCTATAGTTGCCAAACGTAGGATCCATCTGTGGCTATCAGATGGGAGTGGATTATTTAAGGTTATGCAGCAACATTTAATCTGCATTTGTGTATTTTCATATTTAAAGTGCCATTTAACTTTAAAACCCCAAATGATCCATCTTCTAGCTATTCTGTCTGTTGTAGTATGACCAGTGTCAGTATTCACTCCATATCTCATACTCAATTTTCAGTTGTGATATCAAACCTGTGGAATGTTCTCCATAGGAAGACCTTCTTGGTGGACATAATTCTAAACCATTTCTATAAAGAGATATTCATTTAAAATATTACCAAAGAACAGAAGCTCAGCCATTAAATGTAGAAATGCTTTGCAGAGAAATCCACCAAAATACTTCAGCAGATGGAAACCTGGGTTATTTTTTTAGAGACAGGAGAATTAAAAAAAAATATTTGAAGGAATTTATCAGACACTATTTCAGAAAGACCTATGACATTCTTTCAGAAATAAGATGGTTGCTTTTAAATATAAACCTCCAAATGCTATAATAAGAAGACTTTACTCCTGCTCCAAATATTATTTATTGCATTTTTATCCTCATGGATAAATTTGCTGAAGTGTTTTTCCTTATATTCCAGAGGAATGTAAACAGAAAACTTCTTCTTTCCAACAAAGTGAGGATTATCTCATTCTTAAATGAACTGATGAAGGGGATAGATAACAAACCAGTAAGTCTTTTCCTATCATCTGCAGTATAACAAAGCTGAGCATTGATAACCAATCAAACCACAGCATTATTCTTCACAATAAACATCATTACTGCAGCATCTGGGTTTATGGGTCTACGCATATATATTGTTTCCTAAATGCAGCTCTTCTGCTTTTCATTTAATGAAGTTGAGGAATGGCATAGCAGAAGATAGAAACAGCTGAATGCATCTAATCATTGCCTGACTTCCCACTGCGATACATTATTTTGATGCTGTACTATCACTGTACTATATTTAGTTTTAATGTCTTAGAAACAGCATGGATTTAAGAGATGGAGATATTTTGCTCTCTCTCCTCTCTCTCTCTTGCTGAATATGTGTGTATCTCTGGATGTCTCTGTGTGTGCATGTCTATCTGTCTGTTTGAATAGGCACGAAAGCCAGCTGGATGACTTTGAGACAATCCTCTATCTCAGCTCAACACACCTCATAGGGTTGTTGTGAGGAGGCAGGAGTATTAGATATTTTCACCATTTTTTTTTCATTTTTCAGTATTTGCTCATGTTTGTCTTTTAATAATCCCCCTGATAAGGAGTTGCTAGTTTGCACTCATAGCAATACACATATACTTCTCCAAAAAGCAAGGAAACTGTTTCATGAAAATCTTCCACACCTGTCTAAAAATTACGCACATGTTTTTGTAAAAGTTATTTTAAATGACATATATTCAATAAATCAATGCTCAGGTGAAATTTGTTTGAATTCAAAAAAGAGAGGAAAGACAATTCCAGAAAAGAGATAATATAATTTTTATCTTTAACTGCCCACCATGTGAACACCTTATTAAACAGTAGAGGTTTTTTTTTTAAAAAAAGTACAGTGATACCAGAAAATGAGAATTTCACTTATGGAAGGGTTGGAATCAATTTACTTTCAGATTTGTCATAACACTTATGCACAGGATTTATAATATGTCAATTGAATGTTATGTTATTTAGTCTGTCCAAAGGTAATAGTAGGGCAGCTCCACCCTCCATTCCCACTGTAGCTTAATTTTTACCTGTGCACTCTGAAGTGGGTGGGGTGTTAATTAGGGCTTATTTTGGGGATAGGGCTGATATTGGGCACACATGTAAAAATCAAGCTAGGACTTACTTTCAGGGTAAGTCGTATTTTTGGGAAAACAGGGTAGTACTATCATTCTAAAACAGTATGGGTGATCTATGTTCCCAACTTGATTATTTGAAGGACTATCTTTTCTGAGTTACATCTACCCCATTCTTAGAATGGGGAGAGAGGGTATGATATGGGTACCCTCTATTAAGGAAGTCCATCTCATGGGACCAAGAAAAAGGCCCTTCACTGTGGTGGCTCTCTTTTTGTGGAACATCACCCCCACCCAATATAACATTGGCCTCCATCTTGACAGCCTTTGGAAAGGCCCTGAAGACATAGTTTTGCCAGTAGACCTGGAAACCCCAGGATGATATGAGCCCATCAACTAATTTGTTTGATTGTTTTGCCAGGG